>NC_051157.2:214026283-214075502 GCF_013339745.2 Dermacentor silvarum
TTAGCCTCGAACGGTTACGCAACGACCCAAACACTCACTACACAGACGCAACTCCCTACCCCTCGAGGCTGAGAGCATTTGCTGCGGTCGTCACTAGAGGCAACGAAGCAATCACGTCGGCTACGATCCGTACCAAGAGCACGGCCGTGGCCGAAGCGGCGGCCATAGCACTAGCCATACGAGCGGCAGAGGTCAAGAGGCAATCTGCACACGTTCTCACGGATTCTCAAGAAGCTTGCCGACTGTTTCTCAGGGGCGTCCTCCCTCGGAGCGTCCTAGGCATTCTAGGAAACAACCTTCGAGAAGATCACATCATCACATGGTGCCCCGCTCACGAAGGTGTACAGGGAAACGAACGGGCGGACCGCCTGGCTCGAGGACTAATTTTCCGAGCCGCGGACACATCGACCCGGGAGGAATACCTCACACCTACGCTGCCGCGAGATATCCTCGACAGCCAAAGACGCGCAAGGCAGACAATGGCGCCACCCCACCCTAAACTCACACGTTGGCAATCCCAGGACTGGAGACGCCTACAAACGAATACATATCCCAATATACACGCACTCAGCAAAATACACCCGTCCCAATACGATGACTGCTGTCCTTGGTGCAGCGATACACCAACCCTCATACATATCACTTGGCATTGCAAACAAAGACCAGCAGAGGGAAACTCACCCCTCGTTACACGCAACGAACTTGAAAGGTCGTGGGAGGCGCGACTCGCCCGGCAGGACCTGGGAAGCCAGCAGGCAACCTTGGACCAAGCCGAACGAGCCGCTAGAGCCAGTGGGGCCCTGGAGTAGGGGCTTCACCCGCAAGAACCTCAGTGTGCTATTTTAATAAAATGTTTATTCCTCCTCCCACTTTCTCTATGTAAATGTCGCCTCCCTTCCCTCCCCCTCCCCCCCTTCCCCACGGCCTCTAGCGCGTCGGAAGAAGGCGCGTTTGCTCTACATATATGGTGATTGTAAAGGAGGAAAGAGACGCCTACTTCTGCAGCCCTTAAGGGAGCACGGCGCAGAACGCACGTTTGTTCTCCGCCGTACGTTCACTCCCCGTGAAAGCGCGCGTCCCTCGCGCCCTTTCACTCGCACATACAGCGTTTGGCGCGCGGCGACGATTTCATCTCCATTGACGTCATACAGAACCTCACGGCGACGGCGACGGCACAAATCTGCTTTTGAGTGTCCATATAATTGCTATCGCAATAAAAGGTAAGATCTAAAGGTAAGATCTTTTCAACCGTTACGGCCATTATTGCATCCCACCATTTTTTTCGGACTATCAACGTCGGAAAGTCTGCTCCTTGGCAACCGCCGCGCTAGGTCTTGCCTCGCTAGAGGCTAGGCCTGTCACCGGCAGCGTACCCACGCCCAACAGCCATGGAGGTGCAATCGCAAGGTGAAGACCTGGACCCGACAACGTTCAGACCCAGTGAGTGGACCACGATATTCCGCGCGTACAATGGCGGAAAACCAAGCACGGAAACGCTGTTTGTACCTCCTCATGGAGCCCCTGTTCGAGTTAAGCCTCCAGCGCCCGTCGTCAGCGCTCCGGCCGAGGCTGCCCTGCGACCTTCAAGCCGACATGCCGCGCTCAACAACAACAGCTGCGCGTGACACACGGAGTCGCACTGCGAAGTCAGCAACTTGCTTCACCCCCTCCCGGCACTATAAGGGTAGTCTTCCGACCAAGAGGAGGCCTCGCTTTGAACGGAGCCGTGGCGCAGTCACTCATGCAAGCTCTGCAAGTCACCGCCGCTGACCGGGACCTAGGAGAGTTTCACCTCCGAATCCACCCTACGAATAAAACCTTCACGATCACTACACCTCACTAGTCAACGGCCCTTCACCTCGTCCAACTCAAGGAAGTGGTCCTCCAAGAGACCAGTTACCCTGTAGCCGCCTACATCGCACCGCCGTCCGCTGCTGCGCGCGGAGTCATCTCGCAAGCCTACTGGGCGGATACACCGGAAGAGATACTACGGGACCTCAAGACCCGCAACCCGGAAGCTGATATCATCGCAGCCCGCAGAATGGGCAGGACCCTCTCCATATTGATCACATTTGCAAACGGGCCAGCCCCTCACACCATACGCTACATGAGTGTAGTGTATAGATGCACGCCGTACAAGAGAAGTCCAGATGCGTGCACAAACTGTCGTCGACCGGGCCACAGATACGATGTGTGCCCCACCCCAAGAGTGGTCTCTGCCCACGGTGCGGGGACAAGCATGAACCGCAAGACCTTCCCTCCTGCATCCCGACCTGCAATCTCTGTAGGGGGCAGCATCTCACGGGCATGCACCGGCTTCGTGCAAGGAAGAAATGCCACCGCCAAACGACGCAGCCCACCGCTCCTGAAGACAAAGTGCCCTGCCAAGAAGGACTTACCCCCGCTTAGCACGACTCTCCCGTCTACCTCTACATGGGCTTCCAAGGCTGCCAAGACGAACATCACAACCTCCCAGGACCCGGAAGTGAAGGCTCTGCGGGAAGAGGTAAGGCAGCTCAGGGCAGCCCTCTCTACCTCCACCCCTGCTCTACCCCCACTCCTCCATCCCCATCTTCTTCATCCAACCCGTCCGACCAACCTCCTCAGAAAAAGAGGAGGCCTGATGAGAGCCCAGCCCAACCTATAGACATGGGAGCCAAATTTCAGGATCTCGCCCAAAGCCTAGAAGCTAGGTTCACAGAGCGCATTTGTTGCGTCCCGAATCGGCCGGGCGCATTCTTTGATTGTTTCCCATCGAGGCAGGCCTTTTCATCAGCATCGCCCAGACGGCGACAGTGCCAGACACCGACGAGACGGGCAAACAAGCGCCCCAACTCGGCAGTGCCCATTCTTTGGGTGCTTCCCCCGATGCGCCTTTCATCAGCGTTGTCCAGACGGCGACAGTGACAGCGGCAGTGACGCCATGACAAAGAAGCTCACTTAGAAGCGACCGACCACAAGCGCCACCCTTCGTTAGACGCGGGGATTAGTGCAAATTCCTTTCTCGGACCCTGGCGAGATGACCGTCGGAGGGCAAGAAACAGGTCACCGACTTTCGTGGAAGGAGTGTCAAACCCCTGTTTCCGGATTGCCTCGTCCTTGCTTCGAAGGTGCAACATTAGAGGCGGAGTTCAGCGAACAAGACGGCCCGTCTGATTGGCCGCATCAAGGTCATCTGATTCCCTAGTCGGGTCAACTAGGGAAGACCAATGTTTTATAAGGAGACACCTTGCGTGCAGTGGTGTGTCCTGACCTGTTCTGATATATGCTCAGACATGTAGTGAGCTGATGCTTTCAAAGTGCTCCCCCCATGGAGTGGGCTTCCATATTTGGAGCCACTGTATATATGTAGAATAAACCCTTTTTTCTCTCGCTTTACTCCCGGACGTACTCATCCCTCTGGCTGAAGGATCACCGGCCTAAACGCTACCCGAGTCTCAACAAACTGGTAGCAGCGGTGGGATTAATCTACGACCCGCAACAGCATTACTGCGCAGGTCACTGCACAGTGCTAGACTGAAGCTACCATTACCCGTATAATGGATAGGGTCATATCTAGCATCATGTCCAAGGTAGGGGAGCGTTTAGCTCACCTTATACCTGGACTCTCAACGGCCTCTCCTCCTGCAGTCCCACCTTCCACACCGCCCCTTCGCCCCGCCACCCTTCAACATGGCTCTTCCGAAGGGCCATAACTCTTTACAAATTATTCAATGGAATTGCAGGGGTTTTCAGCGAAAGCACTACCCTCTGCAACAGATTATCGCCAATTCTTTGTCCCCACCAAACATTATCGCTATCCAGGACGCCAATGTTTGCAGGCAACTGCCAGGATACGCTGTTATCCCCTCGAACTCCACTGATCTTCCTCGGGTGGTTACATACGTCTGTAACTCCTTGCATTGCGCGGAGCACGACATTACCACCCATATTGCTCACATCTTCGTCGAAATTATACTCCACACCCCTGCACAATCTCCCCTGTTCATTCGTAACTGCTATCTTCTCCCATGACAGCCTATTCACGTACTCCATCCACTCCTAAAATCCGTAACCCAAATGGCCGGATCAAATTCCCTACTGGTTGCCGGCGACTTTAATTGCGCTCACGTGGACTGGGGCTATCGACGTACCAACCAAATAGGCACAGTTTTATACAATGAAACGCTGGTGCTCCACCTAACCATCTTTGATGATTTCAGCCTACCTACGCGGGTTCGTAAGCGTTACTGCCGATACTAGCCCAGACCTCACGCTTGGTAGAAACTTGGCTCATCTACAGTGGGAAAGAACGCAAGCCACACTAGGTAGCGACCACCACCTAATTCGCATAGCAGTAAACTATCGCCGACCTGAGCTCAAATTTACCGCCAGGCACACTAATTGGGCATACGGCAGGCATTACCAAATCCTGACTGGGAGATTACCATTGCCGTTGAAAAGAAAAGTGTACAATGATTTAATTCTACCGGTGCTAATATACGGTGCAGAGACTTGTAGATTAAGTTAAGGACCGCACAAAGAGCGATGGAAAGAAAAATGTTAGGCCTAACGTTAGGAAACGGGAAGAGAGCGGTGTGGATCAGAGAACAAACGGGGATAGCCGATATTCTAGTTGACATTAAGCGAGAAAAGGGAGCTGGACAAGCCATGTAATGCGTAGGATAGATAACCGATGGACCATTAGAGTTACAGAATGGATACCAAGAGAAGGGAAGCGCAGTCGAGGACGGGAGAAAACTAGGTGGAGTGATGAAGTTAGGAAATTCGAAGGCGCAAGTTGGAATCGGCTGGCGCAACCCAGGGGTAATTGGAGATCGCAGGGAGATCGCCTTCGTCCTGCAGTGGACATAAATATAGGCTAATGATGATGATGACGCTAATTGGGACCACCTCCTAAATTTAGACAAGCGCAGCCAGCACAGGCCCCCTTCGAGCTAGACACCTGGACTTCTCAGTTACAGAAAGACATTCGCCAACATACCCACACGCTCGATACTACTCCAGACACCCCTGTTATCGACAGTAAGCTCGCACACCTCCTTGAAGCTCAAGACAACGCAAAGGTGGAAAACTCAAAAGCAAAACAGGAATATAAAGCTCAAACTCACCCAGCTTCAATCCCAAATAGAACACAATAGCGCCACTCTCTGCAAAGCTAAATGGGCTTAGGTTTGTGACGGCCTCCACGGCAATCTCTCCACAACTCGCGCTTGGCACCTCTTACGCCACATGCTAGATCCTTCGCAATCTAAAACTCAGACGCGTCTTAAAATTTACCGCCTCACTCATAACCATCGGCAGAACATCGACGCCTTCCTCGCGCAGGTGAAATGCACCTATACCACCCCAGGCCTTCCGTGCAAACATCCCGAGTACACGGGCTCAGCCCAACCACAGCTTGACACCCCTATTACAGAATCGAAATTTCGCGTAGCCCTATTGTAATTGCGTAATACCGCACCCGGGGAAGATCAAATTACGAATGCTGCCATCCGAAATCTTGATGATGCCTCCATATCTCACCTAGTCACTTACTTTAACAAGTGCTGGGAAGCAGGTACCCTCCCGGCCTCCTGGAAACATGGAAAAATCATATTTATCCCAAAACCCTACAAGCCCATCACCCTCGAAACATCCGCCCCATTTCTCTTACATCCTGTATCGGCAAGGCTTTCGAGCACATAATCCTTGCCCGACTAACAACGTACATGGAAGAGAATCAACCTTTTCCACCACAGTATGGTGGGCTTTCGTACGCATCTGCGCAGGATGCCCTACTCCAAATCATGCACGACGTGCTTGATGATACCATCCCCCATTTCACTAAAGCTATCCAGGAAGTTGACCTCACTAAGGCATTTGACAGAATTCAACACGATGCCATCTGACGGGAACTGCAGGCACTACAGGTAGGCCCTAAAACCTACAACTACGTTCGCGCCTGCCTCTCTGGCCGCACTGCCTCCTTGCACATTGATCAGCTCAGCACACCCCCTTATACACTCGGCGAGTTCGGAACCCCTCAAGGCGCGGTTCTCTCCTCCCTTTTATTTAACATTACCCTCATCCCCTTAGCCCCGAAACTCAATCTCATCCCACACCTAAAGCATACCCTGTACGCTGATCATATTACCATATCGACCACTCAAGGCTTTGACAGGGAAATTGAGGAAACTTTACAATTAGCAGCCGACACCATCTCCGCTCACGCATCATCTATCGGGCTCGAGTGTTCCCCCTCCCAGTCCCCGCTCCTCTTAATTAGACCAAAATCTGCCACTAACTCGCCCATCCAAATCACTTTACAGGGATCCCCTATCCTCCTCATTTCCACCCTGCGCATCCTTGGTCTCTACCTGCAGGATTCCGGACGCAATGACCATAACCTTAAAACACTCAAGACCTACACGCAATCAGTGTTGCAGCTGCTACGCCGCGTATCTTCCCTGTACAAGGGTTTAGACAAAGCAGACAACATGAAAGTTGTACATGCTTTCACGCTTAGCCACATTCTGTATGCCACCCCATATCTCAAGCTGAACCGCACGGAAACCGAGCACGTGAACGCCATGATCCGCCTTGCAACTAAGGCAGCCCTAAACCTACCCCGCAGCACTAAGCTTAACTCCTTGCACTAGGCATGCATAACACGCTTCCTGAACTAGTTGAAGCGCACCTTCAGACGCTGTACTTAAGACTTGCCGCGAGCGCCACTGGCCGCCATATCCTCGCCTCCCTTCGCATCAACATACCCGCTAATCAGTCAACCCTTACAGCCATTCCTCGACACATCCATACCCCCCTCGTTGTTAAACCGCTTCCTCGAAACGTCCATCCCCAGCATCACATCTCTCGCCGCGTAGCTCGCACAAATACCCTCCACAAGTATTACGGACAAGCCGAGAATGCCAGTTGGGTAGACGCCGCATGTACAACGCATGAAGCTGTAGCAGTTGCTTACAACCCAACCCTACCCCGACCTCTAACTCACCATCTTCCCTCGGGCTCTACACCTGAGGAGGCAGAGGAGACCGCCATCGCCTTAGCCCCTGCATATTCTGATGCTGAATAAATCTTTAGCGATTCCAAGACTGCTCTGTCCAACTTTGCCAGAGGCAGGATTCACACCCCTACCTGGCACTTGTTGAACACCCTCACCCAGAATTTATTACGCAGGGTAGAGCTCCGGTGGGTGCCGGCTCACTCTGGGAACCCCGGAAATAGGGCTGCCGATAAATTGGCCCGAGGTTTGATTTGCCGGGCTCAGGACAGCCTCGATCCGGGCTTCTCGAGGGATCGGGCGCACAGCTTTGCAGAGCTCACGCAAGTACTCCGTTGGGACCGTCGGACCTACCCTCATCTCCCCCTTACCCACTCCCAACAGATCCTCTGGCGACGCCTGCAGACCCGCTCTCTCCCATTCCCTCAGCTGCTATCCCACTACTGTGGCGCCTCACCTACTTGCTCCCTATGCGGCGACCCTCACGCCACACTCTCCCACACCCATTTTGGCTGCTCTGCTGATCCTCCCCCGCAGGGACAGCCCGCCATCTCAAGCTGGGAGGACTGGGAGGTCCTGTTCTCGTCTACGGACCCGACATCGCAGCTTGCTGCGGTGGCTCAGGCTGCCGACGTCATGAACAAAAGGAACATGACCGTCTCGACGTAGTATATGGGACCGTGCGGTGGTCCAGAGACCTAGAGGAGTCCAAACTCATTTGCTACCAATTAAGTTTTTCTGTCTGTCTGTATGTCCATCTGTCCGTCTGTCCGTCTGTCCGTCGTCCGTCCGTCCGTCCGTCCGCCGTCCGTCCGTTGCAATAAAGGTCATCCAGTTGACGCTCGCCTCTCGGCAGCGGCGCGCCGAGTCGAAGGTGCAGAAAAAAGAAAGCTGCAGTTGCCGGGAAGCCTGACAAACAGTTCGGGATCATAGAATGCTATCGCGTTCCACTCTGAAAGGCAAAGCTCAAACGTCCTCCAAATTTTTTTTCACGGAACGCATGCTGCATTGCCGCCGCATCGCGAAACACTCAAGCCTTCTCTTCAAGATCCGTGCGAACCAATTCCGAAACCACATCGTATGCTGCGTAGGTCGGGCGTTTATCAAGCCCTCTTCAATTTCGACGAAGGAACATTGCAAAAAGAAATATCGAAAGCATTATGCCGTGCCGTTCTGTATATTCACGACATAAAAAGGTCGCGCGGTATCATTCCATCATTTCACAAATGCCAATGAGGGAGAGAGTAGTAAGATACATGATCCTAGAAACATCGGACTGGAAAGCTCACAACGGCGACGATGCTTGTAGGATCACGGCATTTGCACCCACATGTCAAATTTTTTCCAGGTAAGAGAAGGTTCATGATTTCGTGTTTTTTTTTCTTGAGGGCGAACTGTTTTAACAAAATTAATGTGCAGCTAAGGCTCTTCATTATTTTCCGTCGCAGAGTGACCTATATACATCACTGGTTATAAATATATAATAATGTTACCTTTTAAATGTGAATCACGAACAGACACAGCATTGATATAGATACATGCTTTCGCACCCAGACAACTGGCGAGTTTTAACCCAATCCGCCGTGGTATCGAAAAAGTTAGCAGTGGCTTAGCTCGGCTATGCCAAGATATACGTAGCGTGAGCGAAGGTTCAGCTGGTTATTCTTACCTTTCATGGTTGTCTAGGATTAGCTTGATTAACATGCTTACTGCTGCTTCAATGACACACACGCGGTATACGCATTATGTGACATGTATTTTTATTTTGCTCAACGTCTGGTTGCTTCTCTATTGCCACAAAGACGGCTCGGTGATCAGTGTAGTAACACACTGCCGTCTCTATGGCCCCAGCGCAGTATTTTGAATTGATTGTCTGTCTGTGATACACGAGATCAATGGTGGTTCCCCATTAGGTCAGTCTGTACTGTTGGAACACTGGCTAAGTCCAGGTTAAACGTGTTCTTCAAAGGAACACCAAGAGAGTCTGGAGCACGAATGAAATCACTAACCACCACACACAGTTCACTTGCCGCACGACTAGCTCTAGACGTAGCCACTACGTCCTATAGTGTCTTTAACTGAATTATTCGGCGACACGTACACGGCTTCGATGACCACACCACTTTTGTCAAGCTGAACGGCCCAGGCACCGCTACGTTTGGCAGTTCACTGGCAGCAATCCCTTTCCTCACATAGATACAGACTCCATAGCTTCTGGTAGCGTCAACACGACTGACTCAACGTTTCATGCATGGCACTACTTACCGGCGTCAAGTCTTTCATGTGCCACAGTCTTTCACACACGTCGCACACATATCCAAACGGATTGTTTACGAAGTCCGTCTCAAAGGTCCGAGTCGCACTGGCGCTTTCGCTAAGTTTCACCCTATAGTCAGTCAATCGGTGAGCCTTGACGTCATCGACGGCGTCTTGTTGCTGCTGCTCAGATAGTCGGGCACGTCGCTCAGCCTCCTGGCGACGCCGCTTTGCTACACGTCCCTCCCTTTGCTCCGGTGTCTCCGCAGCACGTTCAGCCTCCTTCTGTTCGTTCTTCCTACGCTCAACCGCTAATTGCCAGGCAACTACTACGGGATCAGATGAGTTAAGCTTCTCCACTCTTCTTCGCCGCTGAGCAGCAATGTCGCTCTCCTTCTATGTGGCTATACCACAATGGCAAACGCCCAGCGCAAACGATCAAACGCTCAGCGCAAACGCCGGGCAAACGCCCGGCGCGCCAACTGTACGCCGTGTGACGTCACTGCTCCTCGCGCATGCGCAGCACGGCTCTCCAGGAGCCACACGAAACTGCTCAACCTCGGCCAGTGTAGCTAACGCTACAAAATTTGGAGGACGCATAAGCTTCGCCTTTAAGCGTGAAACGCGATAACATTCAAATATTTTCGACTTCTTCTGCCGCTTCCCGGCAGCTGCCGCTTATGTAACCGTAATGTTTATCGGGAAACGCTGGCGGTGAACGCTATGCATGAAGGCGCGCGTTCTGGCAGAATCACGGTTTCTTGCGCGGGCCGATCTTCTGTTATTGTTTCGCACTTTACCATAAAAGGCGCGCGTTGTCGGTGTTTTGTTTCATGACATTTTCTTTGTGGGCTGTCGTTTTCAATATTCCGAGGAATAACTTTATAAAGAATGTAAGTTAAAGTGTGAGCAACTTTGGTGGTAAAAGAAGTATTTGATTTCTACGAAGGGCCTGGTTGTGGTTCGGAATAATTTTTCGCCCAACTACGATCTTCACTTTAAGATATTTGAATTACTCTGGGTTTAGAGCGCGCAAGTAACGGCGCAAATTTAAGCGGTAACAAATCTTCGATTATTCGAGAACCGTTGCATGAATGCAAAACGTACTTCCTTAAATCAGTTTTCCACATGTTTTACGTTCTTGACCAAATCGTCGGCAAACCTCGCTAACTGCACACACCATGCAGACGATCGCATACGGAGAGCGTGAAGTTATGGGCTGTTCGTATGAAGTCCACTATACACAGGTGGCTCATTTGAGCTCTCCTGGTGATTTATCGGTCCGTTCCAGAAGCGAACAGGAAGAACTTGTGGAATCACATTGGTTTAAAGATCGTTGCGTTAATTCGGAACTGTGGAACTATATAGATAAGTGTTTGCGGCTCGGTTAATTAAGAGTAGGTGGCAGTGGCTTCTAAGTACTTCGCTGATCAGCGCTCGTCCTGTCTTCTTCCTTCTAGTCCGTGTCTTTAGCCTGTTTTCTGCCATGGATGTACACCATCGAGCTCACCTTAAAACCCTCTTCGATCATGTTGCTCAGGCGCACTGAGAAGAAATGTCGAGTTCCCAAGCCAGTCGCGGTTTTGGGAAACGACCCTCTACCAGATTATGTTTCACATATGTTAGAGAAAGGACCTATAGTTTGCTTTACTGCCAAATGTGGGCATGACAACATAACCTGAGCCAGTTTTTTTTGAAGAAATTAAAGAAGCTCAATGGGGAAGGAAGACCCTTCCGCATCAAGAACTCGGGTGAAGTGGCTGAATTTATTGCGTCCTCTGGAAATGCAGACAGTGCGTTTTCTGTAGACACAGAAGACCCTTTCTATTCTGTGCCACAGGACAAGTTCTTAGATTCCGTGAAAGCCTGCGTCGAGAGAAACGGGGAGTATGGTTTTTGGCATTTTACCGGCCTGTCACTGGAACACTTTTTAACCTTGGTAGAATTTTAGTTTAGCGTCACTTTTATCATTTTGGATGACCGGCCTTTTTTCCAGCTTCAGAGTGTGTGTATCGGCTCATGTGTAGCTCCTTTATTACGCGATATATATTTATTGCGATAGCAATTATATGGACACTTCTACCGGATTTCTGCCGTCGCCGTCGCCGTCGTCGTCGCCGTCGCCGTGAGGTTCCCTATAGATAAAATCTTCGCCGCGCCCCGTATGCCCGAGCGGAAGCGTGCGGGGACGCGCGCTATCACGGAGAGCGAACGCACTCAATCTCCCACGCGCAAGCAAGGAAGCGGGAAGCCAGCGCCGGAGGGAGTGGGGGGGGGGGGGCGCACTTCCACTCTGCCAACAACCGCGCTCGTCGCTCGCTCGCACCGTCTCTTATCTCCACACGGCTCTGACCTTTATGCGCCGTGCATTCGCCGCTCAGTTTCCGTTGAAGCGATAGACCGCACGTACCTTCGCCGCTGCGGCGTATCCGCTTGCTGCCAGAGTTTTGACGGTCGTTGTCTGCAGTCATTCAGTGTGTTCTATTCATGTTTGTTTGTGCGCGCTCACTCCACGCTTGTTCATTCAGTTAGTAATAGTCGGGCCACATTTTCCAACGCACGCTACACATGCAATGCTGCCCGGATCGGCAGTGCAGCGCTACAGGTGTGTCCCTTCGCACGCGCGCTGCCCACGGGAAGCGCTTCTCATCAACACCACCGTTTCACACGCGCCTTCTCGTGGTCATCGAGTCTCTCTTCATGTCGGTCTACTTACGCCGCAGCACACCTGCTTACTTAATCAGCTCATGTTTACTACAATTCATATTGCTCCAAAGCCGCTCACCTTACTTCGTATGACATTGCTGTGTTGCTATCGCATTCATTGCTTCGCCCTTAGGGCGAAACTGTGACATTTTTTTTAACGAACAGCCTTTTCTCCAGCGTCAGGTTCTGTGTCGCGGCTCATGTGTAGCTCCTTTATTATGCGATATATTTACAGCGAAGCAGTTAAGGGCTCACCTTTCGATCGTCGCGTCCGGCAATAGAAAACAACTCTAATTGGCCGTATGCTGTATGTGCGAGTGAAAGCGAGCGAGGGCGACGGACGCGCTTTCACGGGGAGTGAACGGACGGCGAAGAGTAAACGCGATTTCCCCATAGAATGGGAGTGTTGGGCGTGTCGGTGTCTGCTTTGGCACCTGCGGCCGAGAAAATCTTCCCCAACCACGCAGGCCCTCGAAATATATTTAGGTATGCCACACCATTCTAACAAAAATATTGCTCATACCTTGTCTTGCATTCTTGGCAAAGCTGTTCCTCGGAATTTTGAGAATGACAATCCACAAACGAATGTCATGAAACAAAACACCCACAGCGCATGCCTTTTATGTTAAATCTTCTCAGGCTGAAATATTAAAAGTACGAAACAAAAACGGAAACTTGAAAATTATGCTTTTTTTTGCGCGGCTGTGCAATATCTCCGGGATCGCCCAACGTAAGGCCACGTTTCTGCCAGAAAGCTCGCCTTCGTGCATAGCGTTCGCCGCCAGTTTTTCCCAGTAACAATTACGGTTGCTTAAGCTGCAGTTGTCGGAAAGCGTGAGAAGCAGTCAGGGATCTTTGAATGCTATCGCGTTCCACTCTTATTTAAGTATGCTTTGGCGCAAGGCGACAGCGCTTCAGTGGACACGTGAAGCATTTCATTCGGCGGTTTAATGCCACCGTCACTTGGCGCCCTCTGGTACGCCGAAGTTCTGGCAGGCAGCTTGTATTTTTATTGCGATAGCAATTATATGGACACTCCAAGCGCATTCTTGCCGTCGTCGTCGTCGTCGTCGTCGTCGTGAGGTTCCGTATAAAGTCCAACGCCGATAAAACCGTCGCCGCGCGCAATACGCTGAGTGCGCGAATGAAAGCGTGCCAGGGTGAGCCGGCAACCGCAGCTTAATCTCGCGCACGCGAGAGAGGAAGGTGGCCAGAAGCGCGCGCTCTTCGTTCGCTCGCGGGGCACGGGGACGAGGCGACGGAGATCCGGGCTGCGTTCTGCTCTTGCGGCTGCTGCTGACAGAGCTTCCGCGCGGGCACCGTATCTTGAAAGCGATCGGCTATGTGGCCGAAGTACGTGCCCGCGCGGGCCTCATCTTCAAAGCGATGGGAACAAAGTGCATGCGCCGTAGCTTCGTATGCGCTGCGCTTTCGACGTTTAGTTCGCGTTGAAGCGAGAAGAGAGACAGCGCGAAGGTCAATTTGCCCGCTGGTGCTGGCGCACTTTCTCCGTCGTTTTAAACAGTTTCTGCGGCCATCGAGTGAGATGTGTTCATGTTTACCTGTGCGCGAATATTTACACCTTTATACGGCCGATAAAACTACTATCCTTACTTCGTATAGCTGTCTATTAATTTGCTATCGCAATCGATGCTTCGCATTTCGGGTGAAACTGTGACTTTTTTAGTTCTTTTAAAGGGGCCCTGGACCACTTTTTAGTGAAGTGGAGAAAGACATTTGAAGTGAAAATAGGCTATTTCAGAAATACTTTGCCGCAAGAAGTACTTCAATGCGTTCAGCAGAAGCGGAGTTATTGGCAATCAAACACGGCTTCCACTGTGCTCCCCTCCCTCCTTGAATGCCTTGCACTGCGAAGGCTACGGCGAAGCGGGGCGTGGCCACAACGCTCCGCCTTTGAAATGACACCGTGGCGCGCAGTTCAAATTTCATTTTGGACTTCCGATTTTGGTGCCTACGACACGCTAAACGAAAGCCAAACGCGGTCCTCCTCAGCGAGCCGCTGTGCGCTTAGCCAGTGGACTCGTGGCGGCACCCCGCGGCGGCCGCGGTGTAGCCAGCAGCAGGGACCAATATCAGTCGCGTATGGGAATGTGCTTTATTACGAAATGAAGCACAGAGAAAAGAGTGAGGATCATGGCGTCTTTTGAAACGAGTGCGTTTGAGAGAAAGGTGACTTCGCGCTCCGCTTGCGAGCTCCACGCACCGCGTACGACAGCAAAACATGGCTGAGGTGTTCACTGCAGCGTGTGCTACCAGTGGAATATGTTATTATTGCGATAGCAATTATATGGGACACTTGAACCGGATTTCTGCCGTCGGCGTCGCCGTCGTCGCCGTCGCCGTCGCCGTGAGGTTCCCTATAGATAAAATCTTCGCCGCGCGCCGTATGCCCGAGAGGAAGCGTGCGGAGACGCGCGCTATCACGGAGAGCGAACGCACTCAATCTCCCACGCGCAAGCAAGGAAGCAGGAAGCCAGCGCCGGAGGGAGCAAGGGGGGGGGGGGGGGGGGGCGCACTTCTCCTGCCAACAACCGCGCTCGTCGCTCGCTCGCACCGTCTCTTATCTCCACACGGCTCTGACCTTTAAGTGCATTCGCCGCTCAGTTTCCGTTGAAGCGATAGACCGCACGTACCTTCGCCCGCTGCGGCGTATGCTTGCTGCCAGCGTTTTGACAGTCGTTGTCTGCTGTCATTCAGTGTGATCTCTTCGTGTTTGTGCGCGCTCACACCACACTTGTTCATTCAGTTCGTAATAGTCGGGCAACATTTTCCAACGCACGCTACACACGCAATGCTGCCCGGATCGGCAGTGCAGCGCTACAGGTGTGTCCCTTCGCACGCGCTGCCCACGGGAAGCGCTTCTCATCAACACCACCGTTTCACACGCGCCTTCTCGTGGTCATCGAGTCTCTCTTCATGTCGGTCTACTTACGCCGCAGCACACCTGCTTACTTAATCAGCTCATGTTTACTACAATTCATATTGCTACCAAAGCCGCTCACCTTACTTCGTATGACATTGCTGTGTTGCTATCGCATTCATTGCTTCGCCCTTAGGGCGAAACTGTGACATTTTTTCACCAAGCCCGAGGGGTGATTCAGGGCCCCTTTAACAAAGCCAGGGTGACCTTACACGGCCTACTTCTATTTTAAATGTTTTATTGCGATAGAAATTATATGGACACTCCAAGCGCATTTCTGCCGTCGTCGACGCCAATCCAAGGGCGATAAAATCCTCGCCGCGCGCCATATTCTGTATGTGCGAGTGAAAGTGTGCAAGCGTGAGCCGGCCTCGCGATCGCCGGCGAGATAGAGGGGTGCCGCGTACTACGCCGCGCGCTTCCGCCTGGGCGGCTGTATCGTGAAAGCCAACTGCGGCGGGGGCAGAGCAGTGCGCTGTGTTTTCGCGGTTTAGGTCGCGTTGATGCGAGCGGCGGGACGAAAGTCAATTCCCTCGCTGCTGCTGCCGCGCTTACTACAGCGTTTTGACAGCGAGTTCCACGGTCATCGAGTGAAGATGCCTACATGTTTGCTTGTGCGTGCGTGAGACCATGCTTGTTAATTTAGTTATATGCCTATGTTTAGAAGTTTATACGGCCGATAAAGCTACTATCCTTACTTCGTATAGCTGTCCACTAGTTTACTATCGCAATCGATGCATCTGCTTTCGGGCGAAACTGCGATTTCATTTAGTTAACTCGGACAAGGGCTGGTTTTCACGAACGAGATTCCTCACGCGGACGGGTTGCAATTTCTGGACCTTAAATTGAAGTTCAGTGCTGACCACGTGTGTTGGACGTACATTCCACGTGCCAAGAAAAGGCTTCTGCCGTGTTACTCCACCCACCCTAATATTGGAAAAAGGGCTCTTGTGTGGCAATGTATGAATTCTGCGCTCCACATATCGTGCCTACACCTCATGCATGCAGGATAGCTTTGATTTTCAAGTAGGCCGATGCTCTTCGGTGACGTTTCGCCTTAACATCGCGCTCCCTTAACTAGAGGTCCGCGGCTCTTCGCTGACGTTTCGCCTGGGATTCGGAAGCCCTCACGCTAGAATCGGCACGTCGACGATGAGCCCTTTCCTGAGCACGTTCATTCTGGATGAATTTGAATGAAATTTCTTCAAAATTAAATATTGACGCGTGTACTTGTTCATGTTTCACCGGTGACCGCTTTTCACCGGCTAACAAATGTTAAACGTTCTCGCTAGGCGCAGGACGCGCCTGCATCTATCGGAAGTTTCTCGAACGTTCTCGATGCTTTTATCGATTGTCTGTTGTCACCAACGCTTATGTAATCTGATCATATGAGCGACACGAATTGTCTGGTATTTTATGGAAGACGCGCGGGCATCAGGGATTACTCTGGAACCTTGGATGACTCATGTATAAAAGCCGACGCGTTTCGCCACTGATCAGATTTTCGACGATTGCCGACTGTGTTCGCCGCTATCGTTGTGCTTCGAGAGCAACTTCTTTTGTGGGCCCAGGTTCGCCCAATAAATGTCCGTTTCGTCATTTACAGCTTGCTACTGTTTTCTTCACCGTCACTTCTACGTGACATCTGGTGGAGGTGCTGTAGTGCGTTCATGCACCGAACGTCTCCGCAAAGCCGCGATCCAAGCCGGAATCCAGAGGAGAGCACCAACGTCGCCAAGGACCAGTGAGCTAGGCGTAGGCAGCAAAGACTTCTGCCGGAGTAGGGACTTCTTCCCGAGAAGACCACAGCGATCAAGGCCAAGTGAACGACCCCAATGGCAGCCCCAGCGTCGCCCATCCTGCTGCAACAACCTCGGGAGCCACCGACCTTCTGTGGATAATCGACTGAAGACCCTGAAACCTGACTGGAGACATACGAGGGGACCGCGACGTTTAACAAATGGAGCGACAACGACAAGCTGCGCCATGTCTATTTTTCGTTGGATGACGCTGCTCGGACCTGGTTTGAGAACAGAGAGACCAACCTGATGACGTGGGACCTATTTCGTGAGAACTTCGTCAGGACCTTCACGAGTGTGGTACGAAAGGAAAGGGCTGAAGTTCTCTTAAAAACCAGAGTGAAATTGCCGAACGAGAACATTGCGATCTTCGCGGAGGAGATGACTCGCCTCTTCCGCCACGCCGACCCTGACATGTCTGAACAAAAAAAAAGTTCGGTTCTTGAAGTTGATGCGGGGTGTCAAAGAACAACTATTCGCCGGATTGATACGCAACCCGACCGAGATTGTCGCAGAACTTGTGGCGGGGGCCACAACGAACGAGAAGGCGCTTGAAATGCGCGCCAGGGAACACAACCGCCGTGCGCTGACAAACTACGCCGAAGCTCAAGCGCTAGGCGCCGCCGACCTACGAGAAACGATCAGAGCGGTCGTACGGGAAGAGCTGCAGAAATTATGGTCAAGGTCGCAGCCTCAGGTGGCCTCGATCGCTGACATAGTTAAAAAAGAAGAGATTTAGCGGTCACTGGAAGTGCCAGAAGTTCCGTCATCGCCTCAATCACAGCCGTAAGCGATGACCTACGCCGCTGTCACCCGCCGTCAAGGTCCACAGAAAACTGCTGTACGTGGCTCCTGCAGCGTGAACTCTAGCGACGGCTGCGCTTTCGCTATCGTTGATTGCTAATAAATGGTTAATTATGCTTTCGCCTAAATGTAAAAGAGGCCTTCCACCCAATTTTTGAGATCATTAGGCGGTTCTGGCGTCTGTAGACCAAACGGAACGCGTAGACATAAAAAAATGTCACAGTTTCGCCCTAAGGGCGAAGCAATGAATGCGATAGCAACACAGCAATGTCATACGAAGTAAGGTGAGCGGCTTTGGTAGCAATATGAATTGTAGTAAACATGAGCTGATTAAGTAAGCAGGTGTGCTGCGGCGTAAGTAGACCGACATGAAGAGAGACTCGATGACCACGAGAAGGCGCGTGTGAAACGGTGGTGTTGATGAGAAGCGCTTCCCGTGGGCAGCGCGTGCGAAGGGACACACCTGTAGCGCTGCACTGCCGATCCGGGCAGCATTGCGTGTGTAGCGTGCGTTGGAAAATGTTGCCCGACTATTACGAACTGAATGAACAAGCGTGGTGTGAGCGCGCACAAACAAACGTGAATAGATCGCACTGAATGACTGCAGACAACGACTGTCAAAACGCTGGCAGCAAAACCATACGCTGCAGCGGGCGAAGGTACGTGCGGTCTATCGCTTCAACAGAAACTGAGCGGCGAATGCACAATGCATAAAGGTCAGAGCCGTGTGGAGATAAGAGACGGTGTGGTCGAGCGACGAGCGCGGTTGTTGGCAGAGAAGTGCCCTCCCCCCCCTGCTCCCTCCGGCGCTGGCTTTCCGCTTCCTTGCTTGCGCGTGGGAGATTGAGTGCGTTCGCTCTCCGTGATAGCGCGCGTCTCCGCACGCTTCCTCTCGGGCATACGGCGCGCGGCGAAGATTTTATCTATAGGGAACCTCACGGCGACGGCGACGGCGACGACGACGGCGACGACGACGCCGACGGCAGAAATCCGGTTCAAGTGTCCATATAATTGCTATCGCAATAAAACTGCGGTCAGTTCCACTATGTAAAACTGTTGGAACAGCGGAGCTGTTCTTTGCATTTTGATGGGGTGGAACACTGGCCGTCGCTTTATTTTAAGTTTGCTTTGTACCTCATTCGTTATCGCGGCGTTCCGTTTGTGTTGCTTGGTCTTGCCTCGCCACTGCAGCTTGTGTTGCCGGGCATTGCGTGGGCTCCTGACGCCGTTGTCGCCGCTTACACTTCATGACCACGGCTTTGAGATCGCTGTGGTATACAGCGAGCGGCGCACCTACTGGCTGCAGGCCTGTCACGTTCGCGAAGACCAATTCAACACAGGTGCCCTTAATGGTAGCTGGCTACTTGCCCCATGCATTGCTAAAATATGTTAATCCAAACTTGGCACGCATCTACTGTACAATCCAGTTCTCCCGTAAAATGTTGATGTTGAACTCCCCGACAACTACAACGGGAACTCTTCCGTAGCAAGAATACTTTAACCGTGACGGCCGTGACGGCGGACTTCGGGGTTGGCTCTGCGACGGCGGCGCGCCCGCTCCCACGCAAGATCTCGCTGGCGCTCACGTCGGGCGCCTTTACCCCACCGAGCCTCTCTCTGACCTACTTTTCGCAACCGCTCATTGGCTGCCTGACTCACTCTCGCCCCTCTGGGCGCGGCACAGCTGCCTGTCTCACTCTCGCCCCTCTCGCTCCCAGGTCACGTGACCAGCGTGATGCAAAGCAGCACGACGGCACAGGATCGACCAACCACATCTCTGCTGTTAAAAATGCATAGAACCAACACGCTTGGGAAAATGAACTGTTTTGTCTTGACCGTTGTTTCGGGCCGCGGTTTGGGTGAACCGCCAACAGCGCCTGCTTAGAGCTCGAACCAGGTTGACCATCGGAGAGGGTCCGGCAGGGAAGATGAGGCGACGTAAAAACAAGTAACAGACGTTTAATACACGGTTACGAGTGAGTGGTGTGCTCCAAAGAAAACATACGAGAAATGTTCAGCATGTATGCACCTATACGCTAGGGCAAATCAAAAGTGTTCTCCACGTGGCTGCTGGCTGGCTTTCTTATATCCTCAACCATCCGGACAATCTCCCCCAGTGCAAGGCATGGGGCAAACCAGACGAAGTAGAGATGGTGGGTGACCGTAACGGGGTGAACTTCCTCAGCGTGGGATGAGAGGGTTTTGCAAGGTGGCACAACAGGTTTCGTCTCTGTCCCTCGCGACGGACACGTCTATTCATGTTGACGAGCGAGATCGTTAGGCACGCCGATTACCATGCGTTTGCACGTGGTCCGAGCATGGCCGCTCAAAGTGAATCGGAATTGACTACACGTGGTCTGGGCATCACTGCTCTAAGGGAATCGTAACAGACTGCCCCGCCGCCGAAGGAGATCCCGACGGGCAGGGGACGGCATCCGTTGGCCAGAGGGATGATGCAGGTCGATGCTTGCAGTCGTCGTAGGAACACTGTGATGTTCTCCAACGTAGCTCAATGTCCCGGTCAGAGTCTAGATGCGTCACAAGGGTCTGCAGCAGTTTCTCGTTCACTGCATGCGTCTGCAGAACTTCACCGAGACTCAAACGCTCAGCCAGCAAGCGCGAGACAAATTCACAGAGTTCTGCCGCGCTTATTTCTTCGCTCAAAAGTGACAGTTTTTACCAACTTTCAGCAGCACTAAATACATACATAAATTTGTTATATGCTTCACAAGACATGACTTAACCCAACTGCGTAAACAAAAATAAAACCTTTCCAATCCTACGTCAGGAAGAAAAAACACGATTTTGCTGAAGCACTTGAGGCTGATTCTTGATCTAGGGGCTTCTACTTAAACCGTCGGCATTGCCATTGAGGGTTCCCTTTTTATAGCGTATCTCGAAAGAATATTGCTGCAAAGCGAAATTCCAACGCAGGAGGCGGTAATTTTTGGAAGACGTTGTCTGTAACCATCTGAGAGGACAATCATCCGTTTCGATGATGAACCTCGAGCCCGCAAGATCACAAGCCAATTTTTGAACAGCCCATACGAGACAGGCGCACTATTTCTCGGTAGTGCTGTACGCCAGTTCTCGACTAGTGAGTTTCCGACTGGCGTAAAGGACGGGGTGTTCCTACTCGCTCTCTCCCTTTTGGCAATGTACAACACACATGCCTCGCTCGCTCGCACCGCACTGAACCACAAATTCCCTCGTGTATTCCAGGGATCTTAGCACAGGCTGACTCGTCAGCGCACTCTTTAGGGCGTTGAAAGCCGATTCTTTTTTTTTTCGTCCCAGAGGACGCTCTGTGGCTCAGTTTTTCGAAGACCATCAATCAGAGCACTAGCTAGTTCAGAATACCTCGGGATGTACCGCTGATATTACAGTGCGACCCCTTAGAAACATATGATATCGGTCTTCGTACGTGGCTGCGGAAAATCTCGTATCGCAGCCACCTTTAGCTCAGAGGGACGGCGAAGGCCCTTTCCGATCACATGACCGAAATAGATCACTTCCGCTTGCGCCATCTGATATTTTGTTGCCATGACAGTTAAGCGGGCTTCACGCAAGCGGTCCAACACTGCCCTCAGATGTTGCATATGCTCCGACCAGGATGCGGAATATATCGCAACATCATCAAAGTATGGCACGACGAACTCTTCATGTCCTCTCAAAAATTTTCTATAAGGCGTGAAAAACAGTACGGGGCATTTTTCAAACCGAAGCTTAGGACCTTAGCGCGGAACGTTCCCTACGGCGATATGAAGGCGGCATATCTGCTAGCCTGCTCTGTGAGCGGCACCACCCAGTTGCCTCATACTAGATCTAGCGTCGAAATGAATCGGGCGCTACTAACCTTCTCGATGCGCTCTTCGATGTTTGGTATAGGGAAATTTGATCTTTAGTGATCGCGTTTAGCCTGCGGTAATCTACGCAAGGACGCGGATCCTTGCGAGGCCCCTCAACTAGGATCAAAGGCGAGATGTAATCGCTCTCGCAAGGCTCGATCACACCTAGAGTCAACATTTTTTTCACTTCCGCATACATAATCTCACGTTGGCGCGGTGACACTCGATAAGCCTTTAAACGTACCGGCTCCGAAGAAGTGAGGTCGATGTCGTGCGTGAGAACCGGTTTCCTTCCTTGCCTATCTACAAATAAATCCTGAAATTCTTGCAGGACTTTCTGAAACTCCATAGTTTGTTCAGGCTTCAGCTGCGTCTTAGAGACTAGTTCCTTAATCACGGCTGAACTCTCTAACAGCCGCTGTAGGCCTTCCGACGTGGGCGCTACAGACAAATCTGGCAACTGCTCTTCCAACAACTCGGCTGCTTCCACTACGGGAAATTCTGATCGCGCGGATCCAAACTATTGTGGCTCCAACGCGGAGGCATTCTCGATCTACGCTTTCTGAGATTGCGAACCGTCATCCACTTCAGTTAGTGCCGTTTCCGCGACTGCTTTTGCAGCTAACTTACAAGTTTTCGGTCTCGTTTGTGCCATCACGCTAGCCTCCTCGAACATTAGCCCTTTCTCGCGCAGAATCTGATCCGACCTATTTGAGAATAGGTAAGGGTACTACTGCGTAGGAAGCGTAGGCGATGCGGCAGCTTCCGTCCAAACTGTACCGAAATGACATTTAATAGCTACTTTTGCGACCGGAAGGCATGCACTGTGAGTTCCTACAGCTTGCTTTATCCAGACGCTTTTACCCGTGAACATCTCTGGTTCCACATAAGAGCTGTAAACCACGTCCATGGTAGCCGCAGAGTCTCACAGCACGCGACATGGTTTCCCGTTTACCTCAACGTCGCGTATATACAGTTCGAGCAGCTTCATGTTCTTGTCATTGCAACCAACCGATATAAAACACTACCTTGACCTCGTCACATTTGGCAGCAATATGCCCTGGTTTATGACAGTTATAGCAAAGAAAGGGTTTCCTCTTTTCCAATTTCTTTCGCTGCTCTGCTGTAACTCCTAGGGTCCCTTCCGACCCGGAAGTACTAAATTTGGAGGTACCATCAATTACAGGCTCGGTCTTTCTTTTTTCGGGCCCTAGATTCAGCCTGCCGAACCTGAAATTGAGATCGCCTTTTCGACCGTCGCTGACTTCGCGAGCCCGACGCGTCACACATTCCTCGGCTAGTTCAGCGGCTCGGCTATCGTACTAACGTCTGGCCTATCTTGAACCCAGTACCTCACGTTCTCAGGTAACAGGTCATAAAATTGTTCAAGTGCAAATCATTGAACAACCTTCGCGTGATCACCATAGGCTTTTTCTTCCTTGAGCCATTCCTCCATGTTTGACATAAGCTTATATGCAAACTCTGTATAGAACTCATTCCTAGCCTTTTTCCATTTTGCGGAACTTCCATCTAAAGGCTTCCGCTGACAGTCTATACTTTCTCAGCAAACTGGACTTTACCTTATCATAATCCTCCGCTTCCTCTCTGGTTAAGCGAGCGATACGTCCGTCGCCTCGCCCGGCAACAGTGTAAGCAGACGCTGTGGCCACGACTCGCGAGAGAACCCTTGCTTCTCGCACGTCCGCTCGAAGTTCACCAAGAACAAACCAATGTCCTCTCCGAGCTTATAAGTCCGCATTAGCTCTGTCATCTTTAATGATACGCGCTCTCCTGTACTGTTCCCATCGCTCCTCTGCCCTGCTGCTCGAGCTCGTTTCATTTAATCTCGAGTCGTTTCAATTCTAGTGCATGTTCCCTCTGTTCCTTACGTTCTTCCCGCTGTTTCTGTTCTTTACGTTCTTCTGCCTGACTTCTTGCAGTCTCCCCCTCTCTAATGATCTCCAGGCATTCCGTAAACTCATCATCCTCAGCCTTTAGAGCAAGAATAGCCTCAATCAACTCTGGTTTTTGGAGTGCGCCAGTGACATCCAGGCGCAACTGCTTCGCTAGCTCCAACTCCAGTTTACGCAACGACTTCAATTTCACGGCTGTTTTCAGTGCTGCTCTCTCAACTGTACACAACTATCTTGCCGCAACCTAACTAGGCGACAACAATAGCTCGAATTACCCGTTCTGTTCTAACACTTCAACAAAACCTGGCAAAACTCAGCGAAGAAAGTCTCTAACTCACCAACTTGCAGCCAATAATCCAGCGTAGACCATCGCAAACACTGCATTTAGTTGCGACTTGGTAGACGAGGCTCGTAGATCCATATCTCTTCGCTTGCCATCCAGTTGCAGAGCGGGTTGGGATTTGATCGATCTCACCGCTGCCTTCCATCGTTACGGGCCGGGGTTTGGGTGAACCTTCAACAGCGTCTGCTTGGAGCTCGAACCAGGTTGAACATCGGAGAGGGTCCGGCAGGGAAGACGAGGCGACGTAAGAACAAATAAGAGACCTTTAATACATGGTTACGAGTGAGTGGTGTGCTCCAAAGTTCAGCATGTATGCACCTGCACGTTAGGGCAAAGCAAAAGTGTTCTCCACGTGGCTGCTGGCAGCCTTTCTTATACCCTCCACCATCCGGGCACTATCCCCCTCTCCTCTCCCACACTGCAGGACATGGCGCAAACCAGACGAAGTAGAGATGGTGAGTGACCGTAACGCGGTGAACGTCCTCAGCGTAGGATGAGAGGGTTTTGCAAGGTGGCACGACAGGTTTCGTCTCTGTCCCTCGCAACGGACACGTCTATTCATGTTCACGAGCGAGATTGTTAGGCACGGCGATTACCATGCGTTTGCACGTGGTCCGAACATGGCCGCTCAAAGTGAATCAGAATTGCCTGCACGTGGTCTGGGCATCGCATGTATAATAGAATCGTAACACCGTACTTGACGCTAGGAACCATATTGCCCCACGCCGGCTTTCGTTTCCTTTGAATTTGCGTTCCGGCTAGTTAAAGTAAAAGCTGAAGCCAAGCACATTGTGAAGTCATGCAATTTTTTGCCATGAACTTACATAGGGCCCTGCGAGCTATTCAACATATTTGTGATTATCTACACATGCGTTGGTTTTGTGTGCCATTGACGAGCCACTGACCAGCCGTGTTTGTTTTTCTCAACATTTGCGCAGAGGTTCCGCACTCTCCAAGAATACTTCAAACGCCAGACCGGGCATCTCCGGAAGCGTCATTACATACTATTGGGCCTGCAGGCCACCTACGACAATTTTGTAGTTGACCTACCCAGGATCGCCGATTTCCTCAAGATGCTCTACACGTAAGCGCTGGCTAGGTCATCTTGATAACGACACAGACGTGCAAAGAAGTTCTACAATGCGAAGGAACCTGAGCGCCATGGTCAAATCGTATCACGTGCTATTAGCCGAGCCTGTAGCGAAGTTGCTTGCCATCAAAACGCAGTTCACAACTATATGTAGAAATCAACTTTTTGGAAGCTCTGTTAGCGCCAATAATCCCGCCATGGTAATGTCGATTTACAGATAAAATTGTGCTGTTAAACAACGCTGTAACCTTGAGTTGACTTACGACAAATGGATGAAGACCTTAGATGGCGAAGTATGGCACTGGTTTGGGCGAGTTCGTAGCATTTCATGACGGCATAATTTTTGCGGCGTCGATGGGGTAGTCTCAAAAAGAGCTGAAATACCTATGCACAATCCACAGTTAAACAACTAGCATCACCAAGTACGCGTAGCGCATAGATAGGCTCCTGGGTGCGTACCGCACCTGTTACCGTTTTTATTTTCCACGCATTTGTTGTTTTCTTGTATCACCAACCGGATACCCGTCATACATGGTCTGTGTTATAACTTCACCATTTTCGCCAATAAAATTCAGTTGAAAATTTTAGCTTGTGTTTTAATGCGGAAGCGTTTTATCCCGGGTTTTTCGACCTATTTCCGCCAACAGATGTAACGGATGTGATAGTCGCCATATAGGAGCGGTGAGGCATTGTGACACTAACGAGCGCCGACAGGAAGCGCTTCGGTAGTCACAGCACAGCGGAGGGTCCAACGTGGTGTAGCCATAGAATAAACAACCAAGTATAGCCTCCTGCATAGTTTCGTACAATAATTATACAATACATAATCATACAAAAAACATTATTAATATTGTCCGATGGCAGGATTCGAGCACAGGAACTCTGGAAGAGAAGCCCGATGTTGAGACCATTACGCCACAGACGAACGCCTCGACGCGCGACATAAAATGCCCTTATGAATTTATCACGGGCAAGCCAGTGCATTCAGACGCTTGGCGCGTTTCGATTTGGCCACCTCGCCAAGCTGAACCGTCGTAATTATACTCCATCTCACAAGCTGTTGTCAGCGCTGTGGAAACCCATAGGCGGAAAGTTTTCATATTTCGGGGCGGGGGGGTGGGCTGAGGCCCGACCAGGTTTCCGAAACCTACCCATATATATATATATATATATATATATATATATTGCTCCGGCATGAGCCAGCCAAGCAGAAGAAGAGGAAGACGTTAGCTGGCGCAGCCTCTGGACGCCATCTTTACTTCAGCATCAGCCTCTTCCTTTAAATAAAGCCGGTTCAACATTAACCGTAACAGTTTTGTGGCGGAGGTGCTTGGTATTTCGACCAAGACGACGGAGCTGCTGCAGCAAGTGCCACGCCGAAGCCGACGCCTCGCTCGACTGCCTCCGACACCACTTGAGACCCGATGTCCCACAGCGGCGACCAACAGCCTTCTCTGGCTGCTCCAGTGTGAACAACCGGCACCTGGATGCATCAGATGGAACCCTGCCCTTTCTCAGGAAAATTCGGCGAGGACGTGGAGGAATGGCTCACCCACTACAAGCGTGTGAGCAAGTACAACGGCTGGAACTCCACGGCTCATGCCGTAGCAATATATATATATATATATATATATATATATATATATTATTGCCACCTGTAGGTAGTGGGTCGAGGGCAAGAGTGGGTCGAGCCCAAGAGAAGAAAGAAGACCGCGCGCCCCCTTCTCTGCTCGAGCCAGCCCCGACGGTCGCGTCTTCCGAGAGCCAGCTGCTCTACGGGTTATTAAACCTTCAAGTCCACTTCTAGAGGCTCGTGACAAACTGGTGGAGGTGCGGGGTAAGCGTCCTCACGGATGTTGCAGACCCCTCCAAGGATCCGCGCTACGAATCCAGTGCCTGTCGACACTCCCGTGCATCGGGCCAGCCGCAGGATCAGGGGACTGTCCCCAGAAGTCGTCGACGCTACGGTTCCCACCACATCGACCGGTATGACCAGCGCCACCCTTCAAACCGCCCCAACCGGTACGGGAAGCACGATGTCGAACCGTTACACACTTGAGAGCCCACGGATCCCAAAGACGTTTCATGGCACAGTGTTCGAAGACGTCGAAGACTGGATGGTCGAATACGAGCGCGTGGCCTCCGTGAACGAATGGAACGACACGGAAAAACTCAGACACGTCTACTTCTACCTGGAGGATGGCGCGCGTACGTGGTTTCAGAACCGCGACGGGCAACTGCCGTCGTGGCGCGAGTTTCGCCGTCTGCTACGGAGTGTGCTAGAAGTGTGCTAGCAGTGTGCCGCCTACGGAGTGTGCTAGAAGCCATCCGATCGGCAGACCTCACACTTAAGCCCGAAAAGTGCCACTTTGGTTACGAAGAGCTCAAGTTCCTCGGTCATGTAGTAAGCGCCAAAGGGGTCCGACCTGATCCGGACAAGCTTGCCGCTGTGGCCGCGTTTCCAGCTCCTGCCGATAAGAAGGCCATCCGGCGCTTCCTGGGTTTGTGCGCCTACTATCGCCGGTTTATTAAAGGCTTTTCGAAGATAGCGGCACCCCTGACACGCCTTACAAGAGACGATACGCCATTTGTGTGGCATAATGAGCAACAGGCGGCTTTTGCTGAATTACGACAGCGCCTTCAGTCAGCACCCGTTCTTGCACATTTTGACGATGATGCTGATACTGAGGTGCATACTGACGCCAGTAGCATTGGCCTTGGCGCAGTGCTCGTCCAGCTTCAAGATGGAGTGGAAAGAGTTATAGCGTATGCCAGCCGCTCCCTGTCCCGTGCCGAGGCGAATTATTCGACTACGGAGAAGGAGTGCCTCGCGGTCGTGTGGGCGATCATCAAGTTTCGCCCCTATCTCTATGGTCGTCCCTTCAAAGTAGTGACGGACCACCATGCCCTCTGTTGGTTGGCAAGCATGCGCGACCCTTCAGGACGACTGGCACGGTGGAGCTTGCGGCTACAGGAATTTGACATCACCATCGTTTATAAGTCTGGCCGTAAGCATGAAGACGCTGACACGCTGTCCCGCGCACCCATTGATCCTGCCAGTCAGGAAACAGAGGATGATGACGGCTTCCTGGGCGCCATTAGTTCGTCGGACTTGAGCAGACGGCAGCGTGACGACGGTGAGATTCGACCGATCATCGATCATTTAGAGGGTCGCGACACAACCATACCACGCCATCTGTCCCGCTCGCTGACGTCCTTCTGTCTGAGAGATAACGTGCTGTATAAGAAGAATGCTCGTTCGACCAGCCGTGCTTACCTCCTGGTGGTTCCAAGGGACATGCGCGACGACGTCCTCTTCGCTTGCCATGACGAACCGACATCTGGTCATTTAGGCTTTTCACGAACACTCGCTAGAGTGAGCGAAATGTACTATTGGCCCGGGCTTTCGGCAAGCGTCAAACAGTACGTTAAAGGCTGTCGTGAATGCCAGCGCCGCAAGACACCATCCGTTAAACCGGCTGGCTTACTTCAGCCAATTGAAGCACCTCACACGCCTTTCGACCAAGTCGGCATGGACATTCTCGGACCGTTTCCCCTTTCTGCCGACGGCAACAAATGGGTGATCGTCGCGACTGATTATTTAACACGCTATGCTGAGACGCAGGCGATCCCACGAGCCACGGCCTCAGAGGTAGCGCACTTCTTCATGCGCCACATCGTCTTGCGTCACGGTGCTCCCTCCACTGTAATAACTGACAGAGGGACAGCATTCACAGCGCAGCTTATGGACGAGGTTTTTGAATTGAGCAACACCAGGCATCGCAAGACGACCGCGTACCATCCGCAGACCAACGGACTTACCGAGCGACTGAATAAGACGGTCACAGATATGCTCGCAATGTACATAGACGTTCAACACAAAACATGGGATCGGATCTTGCCTTACGTGACCTTCGCGTATAACACCGCCGTGCAAGAGACGACGCGCTTCACGCCCTTTCGCCTTCTCTACGGTCGCGAAGTCCAGACGATGCTGGACGCTATGCTGCCGTGTCAAGACGCTGACCTATTGACAACTGACGCCGAGGAATTTGCAGAGCGTGCTGAGGAAGCCCGGCAGCTCGCGCGGCTGCATATCGGCCAGCAGCAGCAGGCAGACGCACGACGCTACAACATCCGCCACAGGGACGTGTCCTACAACCCCGGGGACCAAGTTTGGGTGTGGACCCCCGTTCGCCGTCGTGGTCTCTGTGAAAAACTGCTAAGCCGGTATTTCGGTCCGTATAAAGTGCTCCGCCGCGTCAGTGACGTAAACTATGAAGTTGTTCCGGACACATCATCGCAGACACGGAGTAGGACACAAAGACAACCGAGCTCAGACATAGTTCATGTTGTGCGCATGAAGCCGTACATTGCGCGTCCGTAACTTTTTTTTGTTTTCGTTTTTTTTTGTTCTCTCATTCCCTTCTTTGTTTCTACTTTTCATTTATCTTTGGGAGATTGCTTCTTCGTTCATTGACTGTGCCGGCGTGACGGCTACTTTTTTTTGTGTACTTTCGCTTTGCCTGCCTTCTTCGTCGTTGTCTTCTACGCCTATTTTTTTAGCATCGAGGCGATGCTTTTGTTCGGAAGGGGGATATTGCCACCTGTAGGTAGTGGGTCGAGGGCAAGAGTGGGTCGAGCCCAAGAGAAGAAAGAAGACCGCGCGCCCCCTTCTCTGCTCGAGCCAGCCCCGACGGTCGCGTCTTCCGAGAGCCAGCTGCTCTACGGGTTATTAAACCTTCAAGTCCACTTCTAGAGGCTCGTGACAATATATATATATATATATATATATATATATATATATATATATTGGGCGAAGGACGAGTAACTATTTACAGGTTATATTTCCAACAGCGGTTGCAGCACTGCGCGGTAAGATTCACCGCGCGAGCCCAGCTCGTTCTTCCTCTTTTCTCGAGTGATGGCGCCAGCGCGCCTCGTTCAAACAAATACCACATGCGTTTAGCATAATCCCCCGGTGGCAGAAGCGACGTCGTGGAGCGTCTAAATGTTGTCACTAGGAGGGTGATACCGCTTCAGTCGTGTAACGTGCACGATATCCCTGGACTGGAAAGCGGATGGGGCGTCAGGGGCTATCTCGTAGGTGACGGGAGTCACGGCACGAAGCAGTCGCTATGGGCCTGTGTAACGAGACAGTAGTTTTTCTGACAGGCCGACCTGACGTGACGGAGACCATAGAAGCACAAAGAACCAGGAGGGAAGTGCACGTCTCGGTGTCGCCGGTCGTACAAACGCCTTTGACTCTCTTGGGAGTTCAGAAGGCGGTCACGGGCAATTTCCCTTGCGTGGGCAGGGCGGGCGACGGCGTCAAGTGCATATTCAGTGGTCGGTGCCGCGTGAACCGGGAGGGTTGTGTCGAGGGGCAGTGCTGGTTCTCGGTCGAACAGAAGGAAAATGGGGAATAACTGGCTGTGTAGTGGCGCGAGGAATTATACGCAAACCTGACAAACGGTAGAGCGAGGTCCTAGTCTCTGTGGTCTGAAGAGACATACTTCGCGAGCATGTCTGTGAGAGTGCAATTAAGACGCTCCATGAGGTCATTTGTTTGCGGATGGTATGACGTGGATAGCTTGTGCCTCGTGGCACAGGACTGCAGGATGTCCGCGATAACTTTTGATAGGAATGTCCGGTCACGGTCTGTGAGAAATTGTCGCGGAGCTCCATCTAATAAAATCACGTCGTGTAGAATAAAATCGGCGACATCTGCGGCGCAGCTTGTAGGGAGCGCTCGGGTGATAGCGCAGCACTTGGCGTTATCTGTGGCCACAGCGATCCACCTGTTCCCAGAGGTAGAAAGAGGAAATGGACCAAGTAAGTCTAAACCTTTGATGAAGCTTAGGTTTGGTTTCATCAAGGGTTTAGACTTACTTCATCAAAGCTTCATCAAAGTCACTCCCTCACCAGAACAGGAATTGGCCTCCCTGGTGCAGTATTCGGCCACTACCTCCCTCATGACTCCGACAATTAACCCATGGCCCTCAGTCCCCAGTGGCTGCGGAGCACCTGACCAAGGCGGCGGTCAGACCTGCTACGCGGCAGAAGGTGCTAAGAATCTCTGGGTCCGGACAGGCCGCCAATGGAAACTGAACCTGGCAACGTTCAACACACGCACCCTCTCGAGTGAGGCTAGCTTAGCAGGACTATTTGAAGAAATGTCAGGCATTGCCTGGGATATTATTGGCCTTAGTGAGGTTAGAAGAACTGGTGAGGCTTACACAGTGCTGACTAACGGCCACGTCCTCTGCTACAGAGGTCTTCCAGATAAGAGAGAATCCGGGGTAGGACTTCTAGTCCATAAGAACATAGCGGGCAACATTGATGAATTCTACAGCATTAATGAGAGGGTAGCAGTTGTCGTAATAAAGCTGAATAGGAGGTACAAAATGAAGGTAGTACAAGCCTACGCCCCAACCTCTAGTCACGATGATGAAGGAAATAGAACAGTTTTATGAAGGTGCTGAATTAGCAATGAGAAAGGTGCAAACTCAGTATACTGTAGTCATGGGCGACTTCAATGCAAAAGTGGGGAAAAAGCAGGTTGGTGAGCAAGCCATTGGCAACTACGGCATCGATTCTAGGAATGGAAGAGGAGAGATGTTAGTAGAATTCTCGGAAATGAATAGGCTCCGAATAATGAATACCTTCTTCAGGAAGCGCAGCAACAGGAAGTGGACCTGGAAAAGCCCTAATGGAAAAACAAGAAATGAAATAGATTTCATACTATCTGCCGATCCAAGCATACTGCAGGATGTAGAAGTGTTAGGTAAGGTAAAGTGCAGTGACCATAGGTTAGTCAGGTCTAGGATTTCTCTCAATTTGAACAGAGAAAGAGTGGAATTAGTCAAGAAGAAACAGGCCGACCTAGAGGCAGTAAAGGTAAAAGCAGACCAATTCAGGCTGGTGCTCGCAGACAAATATGCAGCTTTAGAAAAGCAAGATAAAGACAACATAGATGTAATGAATGAAACCGTAACTAGGTTGATTTCAGAAGCAGCAACAGATGTGGGAGGTAGGGTACCAAGGCAAACAGTAGGTAAGCTCTCCCAAGAAACAAAGGACCTAATAAAGAAACGACAAAACATGAAAATGTCCAACTCAAGAGATCAGATAGAATTCGCTGAACTGTCAAAACTGATCAACAAGAAGAAAGTAAGGGAAATTCGAAATTATAACGTAGGAAAGATTGAGGAAGCCGTAAAATACGGACACAGCATTAAATGAGTGAGAAGAAAGCTTGGCATAGGACAAGGCAAGATGTGTGCACTGAAAGATAAGCATGGTAATATCATCAGCAATTTTGGTGACAGAGTAAAAGCAGCGGAAGAATTCTATAATGACCTGTACAGTGCCCAAAACAGCCAGGCTACTTTCATTTGAAGTCGTGATGAACCGGATACAGGGGCTCCTTCTATAACTAGCTATGAAGTTAGAAGGGCCTTGAAAGACATGACCAGGGGAAAAGCTGCTGGAGAAGATGGAATAACAGTAGATTTAATCAAAGATGGAGGAGATATCATGCTTCAAAAGCTTGCGGCCCTTTATACGCAATGCCTCACAACTTCAAGTGTACCAGAGAGCTGGAAGAACACCAACATTATACTAATCCATAAGAAGGGAGACGTTAAAGAATTGAAGAATTATAGACCCATTAGCTTGCTTTCAGTATTGTATAAAATATTCACCAAGATAATTTCCAATAAAATCAGGGCAACACTTGACTTCAGCCAACCAAGAGAACAGGCTGGCTTAACGAAGGGATATTCTACTATGGATCATATCCATGTCATCAATCAGGTAATCGAGAAATCTGCGGAATACAATCAACCTCTCTATTTGGCTTTCATAGATTATGAAAAAGCATTTGATTCGGTAGAGATACCAGCAGTCATAGAGGCATTGCGTAATCAAGGGGTACAGGAGGCATAAGTGAATATCTTAGCAAACATCTACAAGGATTCCACAGCTACCTTGGTTCTCCACAAAAAAAGTAGAAAGTTACCTATTAAGAAAAGGGTCAGGCAAGGAGACACAATCTCTCCAATGCTATTCACTGCATGCTTAGAAGAAGTATTCAAGCTCTTAGACTGAGAAGGCTTAGGAGGGAGGATCAACGGCGAATATCTCAGCAACCTTCGGTTTGCAGGTGACATTGTCCTATTCAGCAACAATGGAAACGAATTACAGCAAATGATTGAGAACATTAATAAACAAAGTGTAAGAATTGGGTTGAAGATAAATATGCAGAAGACAAAGATAATGTTCAATAGCCTGGCAAGGGAACAAGAATTCAGGATCGCCAGTCAGCCTCTAGAGTCTGTAAAGGAGTACGTTTATCTATGTCAATTACTCACAGGGGACCCTGATCACAAGAAAGAAATATACTTCGCGTTTACTCGCTCCTGGCATCCAGTACCATGCTAGAGCGGGGTAGTAAGTTCATTATGCAGTGAATAATTAGGCCTCCGTAGCGTTCCGCGTCGTCAACGCATCACCAATGTTAATGCTGTGTTGCCATCTTATAACTAAAAATCAAATCAATTTTACGGCTCGGTGCCGTTTTGTAGTCCTAGCAGCGTGAAATCAAACAGCCGATCTCAATAATTACGACAATACATGCCTAATGCTCTGATCTTAGCTTGGGAGGAGACTTAGCGATGACGGATTTTGCCGCTTGTTTCTTGCTAACAAGGCGAACAGCCAGTAACAAGCGCGAATTCGGATCGAAGCGGGTGGTCGGCGCTGTATAGGTGCTGCCATGTTGCTATAGGTAATCACGGTTAGGGTGGCTATTACGGTTACCGGCGGCAACTGCCGCAGCAATTCTCGGTATACGACGTGCATGCACAAAGGTCCTGACATGTCACGTGTCGCTGTACTGTATCATGTAGCAAGCAAAAAAAACAAAAAAAAACACCACCCAAGCACTCCGTACAGATGCGTTTTTAACCAGCGAAGCTGAAACATGCGGCCCCGGTTTTTAGCAGTGGGTTAATCCCGACGCTGTATTGAAGCGTTTCTCAATTATTGGTTACATGTTTGTGTTTCTAGTGGAACGCAAGCGCCAATGGCGGGCGGATGCTGCTAACCACGACGCCAAGCTAACTCGAGATATCGAACGCATGCGACAACAGCTAGCCGAGGAGGAGGCGTTGCGGGCAGAGAAGCGTCAACGTGGCAATGGCATGAACGCGTTCGCCGGGGCCAACGCCCGCTCTCGGGAGAGGATGGAACGCCGCGTGCCGCAGAGTGGACGCATGTCACGTCGGCTCTGCGCATTTTGTGAATTTTGACCCGGACCACCCCTTCTCGTCGCCGACGACCTGTCGGATATAAAAGTGCTCATCGGAGGGATCATACGGACCCAAACTTCAAGTCGGTAGGACGAATTTTTCGCGCTTATTGACTTGTAAAGAGACGAAGTGAGCGTCGGCCCGCTAAGCCTACCGGCAAGCCTGGCTCGCCTCGGTGGGTGACGGGCTGCCAGGCCTCACGGCGGGGCCCCTAACTGCACGATGAATATCACTGACCCATCAACGAGCTCGTGCACGGACCGTGACATGGACTCTCCACTCCCGGCCGACGCCGATGATCTTGACGAGCTTGCATCGGCGAGCGATAAGGACGACCGTAGCACAACCACTCAGCCCCGGGGAACCGAGGAACCCGCTGATGACCAGGATGCAAACTGGACATTGGCGTTGTCACGTCGCTCCCGACAGAAGCAATATCGATGGGAACGCGAGCGGGCAGCAACGCAGCAGCAAGCCGGGCAAGCTGCGACCCCGACCGCCACCGGGAACGCTCCAACGATAACGGACTCCACGGCGCCGCGCCAGCTGCCACGAAAGCTGCCGCCGCTGTCAAGAAGCGACCTTAAAATTATAATGTGACCGAAGAAAGGCCTAGCCATCAAGGAATACTCCACACATCAAATCTCTCGCGCCATGCTGGCCGCTTGCAAATCCCACCCCCACTGCACGGGCAACGACTTCATTGTACGAACCCGACCCGGATCTAACATCATCACCGCACGAAGAGACAGCGCGTGTACTCCGTCGAGTGGACAAGCTGGCCCTGGGCGGCAAAGACAACGCGTTCAACACATATATATTAGGGGCGAAGCTCCTTAGGGTGTGGGTCGTTCCCTCCTATGTAGTAGTAGTAGTAGTAGTAGTAGTAGTAGTAGTAGTAGTAGTATGTAGTAGTATGTAGCCACCTGTAGTTTTATGAAGTGTTCACTAGATGACGTTCCGGTTCCGCTTCCGGTTCCACTTTGCGCGCGTTCGGTGCGAACGCGGGCAAAACGCCGACGGCGTCGACAACAGTTCTGCGCGTTGCTGGTGCTGCTGCATGTCCAAGTTTATACAGCTGATAAAACTACCTTGAGTCGACCCCATGGCTGCTTCGCATACTACTCAGGGTTTCCCTACGGAAAGATGGTGTAATTTTCTCTGTCGTTCCCGACGCGCGCTCTCTTTATCTCTCGTCCGTAGCTGTGGTTTACCCGAATGATCCCCCGGTGCTTCGCCCACTCATCATCATTCACTTCGTGGATATGCTGTGATTTTTTTGTAACGACGTGGGATCGACGAGGACGCGGAGAAGCACCAACAAAGACACCATATCAGTCGTCAACAAAACCAACAACGTCTTCTTCGTCTCCACGCTTAACCTAAAAGCCCACGCAACTTCTACCTTGTCCCCACTTGCACATACCCGCGGCAATATAGTTGTTCCTGGCTCCCCCCGTAGAAAAAAATTACTCCATCTCTCGCTAAAGGGAACCATGTGTGGATGCGAAGCAGCGGGGAGATGGTTAGCTTGAGCGGGAGATGGTTTCGCGGCAGTGGCCCGAGCGCTCATCGCGGCGCTGCACAGGAGAGAGAATGAGGCGCGCGCGCTCCGTCATTTTCATACCGCGGAACTACCGTGGCGCCCCGAGCGGAGTATGCAGCTTGAGCGGGAGATGGTTTCGCGGCAGCGGCTCGAGCGCTCATCGTGGGGCTGCACAGCAGAGAGAATGAGGCGTGCGCAATCTGTCATTTTCATACCGTGGATCTACCGTGGCGCCCCCAGCGGAGTATGCAGCTGTCGCGTGCGCCGCGCCGGATTCCTAGAGGAGAGAAAGAGGAGGAGGGTCGGAGAGGAGAGAGAGGGGGAGAGGATGCGCATGCGCTGTGGGGGTGTGGCACGCGGGCGCCGCTCCGTAGAGGATTCCTAGAGGAGAGATTTGTGGAGGGGACGCGCAAGCGTTGTGGGGTTGTGGCACGCGGGTGCCGCTCTGTGCAGGATTTCTAGAGGAGAGAAAGGGGGCAATGTAGGAGAGGAGAGAGAGGAGGAGGGGACGCGCATGCGCTGTGGGACGCGGGACGGAAGGACAGAGCCGCCGGCAAGAAATGCTTCGCATTTAAAAATCATCGTCCCGATGACAGAGGCTTGGCAAACTGGGCTACAAAAACTGCGCAGTCTTCTCAGTCTTCATATTACGGCTTCATACGAAGCACGTGAACGACCTCGGGTAAATGCCGTCGGCGCTTTGAACAGTCATAGTCGTCCGGAACGACTTCGTAGGTGACGTCACTGATGCGTCGAAGAACTATGTAGAACCCGAAGTATCTGCGCAGGAGCTTTTCAGAGAGCCCACGCCGACGAATAGGTGTCCAGACCCACACTTTGTCACCGATGTTGTATGTTACGGGTCGGTGCCGAAGATTGTAGCGTCTGGCGTCACAGTCCTGTTGTTCGTGGATTTGCCAACGCGCAAGCTGCCTAGGCTCCATAGGTCGGCGCACTCACTCATGAGTGCACTCACTCACACTCATCATCATCATCATCAGCCTGTATTTTATGTCCACTGCAGGACGAAGGCCTCTCCCTGCGATCTCCAATTACCCCTGTCTTGCGCTAGCCTATTCCAACTTGCGCCTGCAAATTTCCTAACTTCATCATCCCGTCTGGTTTTCTGCCGGCCTCGACTGCGCTTTCCTTCTCTTGGTATCCATTCTGTAACCCTAATGGTCCACCGGTTATCCATCCTACGCATTACATGGCCTGCCCAGCTCCATTTCTTCCGCTTAATGTCAACTAGAATATCGGCTATCCCCGTTTGTTCTCTGATCCACACCGCTCTCTTCCTGTCTCTTAACGTTAGTGCTAAGATTTTTCGTTCCATCGCTCTTTGTGGGGCCGTTGTTCTCGAGCTTCTTTGTTAACCTCCAAGTTTCTGCCCCATATGTTAGCACCGGTAGAAATGCAGTGATTGTACACTTTTCTTTTCAACGACAGTGGTAAGCTCCCTGTCAGGATTTGGCAGTGCCTGCCGTATGCACTCCAACCCAATTTGATTCTTCTGTAAATTTCTTTCTCGTGATCAGGGTCCCCTGTCAGCAATTGACCTAGATAAAGGTACTCCTTTACAGACTCTAGAGGCTGACTGGCGATCCTGAATTCTTGTTCCCTTGCAAGGCTATTGAACATTATCTTTGTCTTCTGCATACTCATCTTCAACCCAATTCTTACACTTTCTCGATTAAGGTCTTCAATCATTTGCTGTAATTCGTCTGCATTGTTGCTGATAGGACAATGTCATCTGCAAACCGAAGGTTGCTGAGATATTCGCCATTGATCCTCACTCCTAAGCCTTCCCAGTCTAAAAGCTTGAATACTTCTTCTAAGCATGCAGTGAATAGCATTGGAGAGATTGTGTCTCCTTGCCTGACCCCTTTCTCACTCACTCGCACTCATTTCAAAGGCGTGAGTGCGAGTACGAGTGAGTGCCAGTGAGTGTGAGTGCAGGTGAGTGCGAGTGCGAGTGAGTGCCTGTGAGTGTGAGTGGAAGTGAGTGAGAGTGAGTGCCAGTGAGTGTGAGTGCAGGTGAGTGCCAGTCAGTGGGAGTGCAAGTGAGTGCGAGTGTGCGTGACTACCAGTGAGTGTGAGTGCAGGTGAGTGCGAGTGCGAGTGAGTGCCTGTGAGTGTGAGTGGAAGTGAGTGAGAGTGAGTGCCAGTGAGTGCGAGTGCAGGTGAGTGAGAGTGCGAGTGAGTGCCAGTGAGTGTGAGTGGAAGTGAGTGAGAGTGAGTGCCAGTAGTGCGAGTGCAGGTGAGTGCGAGTGCGAGTGAGTGCCAGTGAGTGGGAGTGCAGGTGAGTGCGAGTGTGCGTGAGTACCAGTGAGTGGGAGTGCAGGTGAGTGCGAGTGAGTGCCAGTGAGTGTGAGTGCAGGTGAGTGCGAGTGAGTGCCTGTGAGTGTGAGTGGAAGTGAGTGCCAGTGAGTGCGAGTGCAGGTGAGTGCGAGTGAGTGCCAATGAGTGGGAGTGCAGGTAAGTGCGAGTGTGCGTGAGTACCAGTGAGTGTGAGTGCAGGTGAGTGCGAGTGAGTGCCTGTGAGTGTGAGTGCAGGTGAGTGCGAGTGCGAGTGAGTGCCTGTGAGTGTGAGTGGAAGTGAGTGCCAGTGAGTGCGAGTGCAGGTGAGTGCGAGTGCGAGTGAGTGCCAGTGAGTGGGAGTGCAGGTGAGTGCGAGTGTGCGTGAGTACCAGTGAGTGGGAGTGCAGGTGAGTGCGAGTGTGATTGAGTGCCAGTGAGTGTGAGTGCAGGTGAGTGCGAGTGCGAGTGAGTGCCTGTGAGTGTGAGTGGAGGTGACTGCGAGTGCGAGTGAGTGCCAGTGAGTGTGAGTGCAGGTGAGTGCGAGTGCGAGTGAGTGCCAGTGAGTGTGAGTAGAAGTGAGTGCGAGTGCGAGTGAGTGCCAGTGAGCGTGAGTGGGGGTGAATGCCAGTGAGTGTGAGTGGAGGTGAGAGCCAATGAGTGTCAGTGGAAGTGAGTGTGAACGTGGTGAATGCCTGTGAGTGGAGATGAGTGTGAACGTGACTTAGTGCTGTGTGAGTGGAGCTGAGTGGGAACGTGACTGAGTGCTGTGAATGTGAACGTGGTGAGTGCTTCTGGGTGTATAGAGGTGAGTGTGAACGTGTGTGAGTGCAGGTGAGTGTGAACATGAATGAGCGCTTGTGAGTGGAAGTGAGTGTGAACTTGGTGAGTGCTTGAACGATAAGCAGAGGTGATATCGGTTCACCTTGCTTGCGGAAAAATGGAGGCATCACTCGCGGTGATGACTTATCGCGCTAGCAGATTGTGCACGCCAAGATAGAAACCACTCACTAAGGTCGTAATAATCCAAGGTTCAGTCATGAGTGAGACAATATATAATGAAATGAGCGGATATATTATATTGCGATAGCAATTATATTGACGCGTGTGCTCTAGGCAGACGACAACGACGATGGGGGGCATTTAACGGACGCCGTCTAGTGGGCCGGTGGGATTTTGCCGACGACGAAGACGTGTCTTTGATCTGTTTTGCTTGAACTGCTTGTTTCGTTGTTCCTGAAGAACGTCTCCGAGTCTTCTCTTGGCGTTGTACCGCGACACTGGTGGAGGTGGTGGAGGAACGGCATTGTCTTCGGACACAAACAGTTTATCACTAGAAGGGTGGTCGTCAATTGTCTCAAAATCGTGAAGCGCAGAAAGTTCAAGTTCGGCGTGGCAACAGTCAATAACGGCGTTTTTATTTGCAAGGAAGTCCCAGCCTAATATAATGTTACGGAATTCACCAGTCACTGTCGCTGATTTCATAAAAGAGGCTACGGCTATTCAGCGGGCCCTTCATCAACGATGCAGGCAGTACGATAGACTGTCCACCAGCACCGCAATCAATGCCGCCGCATTGACTCCAGAGTATCAGAGCCCCTTACATGAATTGATCAGAGAGCTCGTCAGAGAAGAAATTCACAAGATTCTGACATCGACACTGGATAGCCCCGTTGCGTCAATCGCCGAAGTGGTACGTGACGAAATCCGGCAGCCGTTATAGGCAGCCTATCGTCCAGACCACCAGCGTCCCATGAGTTACGCCGCCGCTGTCCGATGTCCGCCACCCGTTACAACCACACCCCCGTACCACCAGCCTCCGACAGCCGCTCCTTGGTCGCCGCCGCAAGAGGAGGCCTTGAGGCGCGCACCCGTGATGCTGCCGATGCAGTCATACCGCCAGCCGTCATTCGCCGCGCCTTGGCCCACGCCGCAAAACGACCCTACGAGACGGCCCCAATTTCGGAGATCCGACGCGTGGCGCACCGCCGATAACCGCCCTCTCTGTTTTAACTGCGGGGGTTCTGGCTACATTTCGCGCCATTGCTGGCATCGTGACACATCAATTCGACCTCTTCATCCGTGGTCTGATGGTCGACGTGCAAATGGCGACTCCATGCTACGCCGCAACGACGTTGATTTTCAGGGACCTCCCATAGCGCACCCGCATGACGCATCCGTGCCCAATGCTCGGTCCGATTTCAGCCGACGGTCGCGCTCTCCAACCCCTACACGCCAGATGCCTGCAGGACGTACTTTTGCTGATCTTCAAGGACGAAGGTCGCCCAGCCCCCGCCGGGGAAACTGGAGGCGGCGACCTCTGGGGGTAAGGTTGCAGGCCCGCCGCAAGACAATAAAAAGCCCCCAACTCGCCCGCTGCCGAGCGCCGAGAAGCCGATAACCGACCCCGAAGAAATTGTGAGCGCCGACCTTGATGTTTTCGTGGATGGGCAGCCAGTGACAGCGTTAGTCGACACTGGTGCTGACTTCTCTATAATAAGTCAGGAACTCGCCCTCTGCCTGAAAAATTAGACGCCATGAACGGGACCTCACATAAGGACGGCAGGCGGCCATTTACTCATGCCTACTGGAAGTTGTACTGCAAGAATAAACATCGGAGATTATTCTTTCGTGGCCGCTTTCATCGTGCTTCCTGCGTGCTGTAAAGATTTGATTACTGGAATGGATTTCCTAAGGGAATATGGCGCCGTAATTAACATCCCAGACCGCATGGTGACGTTTTATAAGAGCCCTGATTTAGTCGTTGCTTATCGTCGCAACAAAACTCCTTTCGTTTAACAGAAGACGACGTCGTAATCCCACCTCGGTCATGTATCCTTGCTTCGGTGGCCTGTGACGTACCGTTTCATTGCGAAGGAGTTGCCGACCAAATAACCACTTTGTTGCTTACTCACGGTATCTCGGTTGCACGAGGAATTGTAAATGTCACCGACGGGCGCACGAACCTATTGCTAACAAATTTTAGCACAGAGAGACGGCACCTTCCAAAAGGCACGGCTGTGTATTTTGACGGTGTTGCGGAAGTTCGCGGCTGCTGTTCACTACTCGAAGAAGCGCCTACACAAGACCCAGCTCCTGTACTTGACGTTAGCACTGTTTTGCCGCAGCATGACCAAAAACGGCTTCTTACGCTATTGGCCACGTTCAAAGACTGCTTTTCGTCGACGTCAAGAGTCGGTCGGACGCCTCTAACAAGGCACCGAATAATTACAGAGGATACGGCGAGACCGACTCACCAAAATCGTTATCGTGTAGCTCCCAGAGAACGTGAGGCCATACAATAACAGGTGACAAAAATGCTTGAAGATGACGTGATCCAGCCATCAACGAGTCCCTGGGCATCCCCTGTAGTTCTAGTCAAGAAAAGAGACGCCAGCTTGCGTTTCTATGTGGACTACCGAAAACTAAATCAGGCGACGAAGAAAGACGTGTACCCGCTTCCCCGTATCGAAAATTCCCTCGACAGGCTTCGACACGCACGTTACTTCTCTTCAATGGACTTAAAAAGCGGCTATTCGCAAATCGAGGTACACCCCAGAGACCGTGAAAAAACTGCTTTTGTGACGCCAGACGGCCTATACGAATTTAAGGTTTTGCCTTTCGGCTTGTGCTCTGCCCCTGCTACGTTCCAACGCCTCATGGATACTGTGCTTTCGGGTCTCAAGTGGAAAACCTGCTTAGCGTACCTCGACGACGTCATCGTATTCTCCGCAACGTTTCAAGAACACCTCGAACGGCTTGAAGCGGTTCTGCAGTTCATACGATCCGCCGGCCTCACCCTGAAGCCGGAGAAGTGCCAATTTGGCTTTGCGGAATTACAGTTTGTTGGTCACGTCGTCAGCCACGCCGGTGTCCGCCCAGATCCTGAAAAAATTACCGCCGTCGCACAGTTTCCCGTACCATCCGATAAAAAGGTTGTCCGGCGGTTCCTCGGCCTCTGCGCCTATTACCGGCGGTTTATTGCAGACTTTGCTCATATTGCGTCGCCGTTAACTCGCCTCACGAGAGACGACGCTGCTTTTGTATGGGGCGACGAAGAGCAAAGGGCCTTTAGCGTCTTGCGGCAACGTCTCCAGACACCTCCAGTGCTTATCCACTTTGATTAGACCGCTCCTACATTGCTCCATACGGATGCCAGCAATGTTGGATTGGAAGGTGTTCTTGTGCAATGGCAGGATAACACGGAAAGAGTGATTACATATGCAAGCAGAACGCTCTCAGGCGCCGAAGCAAATTATTCCACAACTGAGAAAGAATACCTCGCCGTAGTATGGGCGGTTATGAAATTTCGCCCATATTTGTATGGCCGCCCTTTCAAAGTTCTCAGCGACCACCATTCACTGTGTTGGTTGACTAACCTCAAAGATCCGTCTGGACGATTGGTGCGTTGGAGCCTAAGGCTGCAAGAGTTTGACATGACGGTCACGTACAAGTCAGGGAAGCGACATGCGGATGCTGACTGCCTGTCTCGGTCGCCGATAGAGTCGGCTTCTCCACTCGAAGAAGAAGATACAGCATTTCTTTGTGGTCTGGACACATCCGCCATCGCTCACCATCAACCGGACGACCCTGAGTTGCTTGCACTCATCAATTACTCAGAAGGAAGATCTGCGAAAGCACCTAGAGTTTTCGCAAGAGGATTGTCTTCGTTTTGTTTACGGGCCAAAGTCCTTTACAAACGAAACTTTTCTTCGACCGGGTCCCCCTACCTGCTCGTCATTCCTGCAGCTCTTCGTACGGAAGTACTTCAAGCCTGCCACAACGAGGTGACTTCTGGTCACTTGGGCTACCCCGCGAACATTGGGCAGAGTGCGGCAAAGTTACTACTGGCCGAGACTTACCACTGCCGTGTAACATCACGTTCGCACTTGTCTTGACTGCCAGAGGCGCAAGTCGTCTCCGACGAAACCAGCCGGCCTCCTACAACCTGTCCAGGTTCCTCGAACACCATTCGATCAAATTGGTATGGATATTTTTCACCCACTTCCTACTTCTACTGCAGGGAATCGCTTTGTTCTCGTCACAACCGACTATCTCACGCGGTACGCTGAAACAAAGGCCATCCAGAGAGGCACAGCAGTCGAGGTGGCGCGCATTTTCATGGAGCATGTTGTGTTACGACATGGCGCACCCAGCGTCGTAATCATGGACCAAGGAACTGCATTCACGGCTGCACTTTTAGATCACGTCTTGCTGCTAAGTGGAACGGCTCATCCGAAGTCAAAGGCCTACCATCCACAAACAAACGGACTGACAGAGCGTCTAAACAAAACAATCGAAGACATGCTTTCAATGTACGTGGATGTCGATCATAAAAATCGGGATGACATCCTTCCTTATATCACGTTTGCGTAAAACACGGCGAAACAAGAGACGACGCGCATGACTCCGTTCAGCCTTGTTCATGGCCGGGATGTACGAACGATGCTGGATGCAATGCTTCCACACGAATTTGACGACACTGATACGGACGCCGATATGTTTACGCAATGCGCCGAAGAGGCTCGGCAGCTCGCGCGCTGGCGGATTTGCCAGCAGCAAGACTACGACGCAGGCCGCTATGATGCTCACCGTAGAACCGTAACCTATGAAGTCGGCGACAGAGTGTAGGTTTGGACACCCATACTGAAACGAGGCCTCTCCGAGAAGCTGTTAAGGCGATACTTCAGCCCATATCGAGCATTGCGGCGATTCAGTGATGTAACATACGAGGTCGTCCCCGATAGTCCCAACTGTACGCGGCGTCGCCCGCACCGTCCTGAACTTGTGCATGTACGCATGAAGCCGTATGTGAGCGAATGACTGCGCTAAACCCTCACTTCCGCAAGTCACACTTCTGGTCTAGCATCGGGACGAGGAACAAATGACGCGTGTGCTCTAGGCAGACGACAACGACGATGGGGGGCATTTAACGGACTCCGTCTAGTGGGTCGGAGGGATTTTGCCGACGACGAAGACGTGTCTTTGATCTGTTTTGCTTGAACTGCTTGTCTCGTTCCTGAAGAACGTCTCCGAGTCTTCTCTCGGCGTTGTACCGCGACAATATGGACACTCCAAGCGAACTTTTGCCGTGGTCGTGGACGTCGTTGTGAGGTTCCGTATAAAGTCCAAACACACTAAAAGCGTCGCCGCGTGCCAGCGGTATGCTGTGTGTGCGTGTGCAAGCTTGCGAGGGTCAGCCGACACTTGCTGCTCAATCTCGCACGCGCGAGGGAAAAGGCGGGGCGGAAGCGCGCTGCTTCTGTCGCGCGTCAGGCACGGGGGGAGGGTCGTCTTGCTCCGGCGTTGGCCGCGTGGTTGTCGTATCTCGAAGTCGATCTGCGACGTGGAAAAAGTGCGCGCCCTCGCGGGTCTCCTCTTCAAAGCGATTTGTGACGTGAACAATGTCCAACTAGAGCCGGTAACTTCGTATGTGCTGTGTTTTCGACGTTTAGTTTGCTTTGAAGCGAGAGGCTGCACAAAGGTCAATTCGCTCGCGGCTATAGCTGCGCCCCCTTACTCCAGCGTTCTGACAGCGAGTTTCCGCGGTCATCGAGCGAGATGCGTTCATGTTTACCTGTTCGCGCGTGACACCGTGCTTGTCTATTTAGTTAGTAGGCGAATGTTTACAAGTTTATACGGCCCATTAAACTACTATCCTTGCTTCGTATAGCTCTCTAGTAATTTGCTATCGCAATCGAAGCTTCGCCTTTCGGGCGAAACTGCGACGTTTTCTTTAATACGCCAGGGAATATGTATTGGCTGGAGCGCTGATGGCAGATATATACAAATCATGACCGGCAAATTTTGCCATGACTTCCACTAAGTGAAGACGGTTAATACCGTGTGATTTGCTACACCTTCGCTGGTCATTCGCCTTCAGAGGGTGGAATGGCTCCTCATTTTCTTCTTGCTTCCCTCTTAAACGCACACGTACAGGCTCCTTATGTAAACAGGCAGAGCACAAGAGGGACTAGCCAAGTTAGCCCAGAGTAACAGACACGCACGCTCGCATACATGGAGAAAAAGCGAAGATGCAATGATAGATACCGCTTTGCTCTCCCTTTTGTGTTTGTTTCGGCGTTAAGTGGTTGACTAAGTATACGGACAGTCAATCTCTCCCTCTATTTCCCGCTCTCTTGACTCAATCCGACCGAAGGGGAGCTTAGCGAGCATGGGCGGCAAGCATTCACACGTCTACTGTCAATGACAGAGAGATGGACAGAGAGAGGTAGGGGCTGACGTTAATGTTTATGTCACCATGAATAAATTGACACGAAAACTTTAGTCGTGCTAGTTTTGCTCTACTTTGCAGTGTTAAAAAAGAGCTCTCTTTAATAATTCAGTCAATGAATCCGTTAACTTGTATTTATTATAACAGAACCTTATTGCCTTCCTCTGCGCCCCTTCCATTCTTGCAATGAGTTATTTTGTGTACGGAAACCAAACAATATTAGCGTGCTGCAGCACTGTTCGAACAAGCATTTTGTAGGCCAGTAAATTTTATCTAGGGGCGCAAGACGAAGGTGTCTTCTCAGAAAGAAGAGTCGCTTTAGTGCTCAGCATGTACATTGATTTCGACTTGAGGTTATTTTGTTAACATGGCTTTCCCATCGGAGAGCGTATCCTAAAGCAACACCTAAACATTTACGCTGAAATGCACAAGTGAGAGGAGTGTCAATAATAATGTATATAAACTCAGACATCTGTTTTTTTCTTACTGTTAGCGTTACAGATTTTGGGGCATTTAGAGTCATCTGCCACTCCTGACACCAGGAAAAGGCAGAATTTTGTATATGGTGATTATAACTTTGATTAATTTCGCGGTACGAAATACAATAATCAGCTAATAGATGAATGTTACCATGTAATCGGGAAAGCAAATCTTTTATGTATATTAAAAATAAAACTGGGTCGAAAACACTGCCTTGGCGCACTCTCGTTGCAACAGGTGCTAAATTGGAAGCATCGTTATGAATATACACGAATTGTGAGCGGTATAGATCGGCACAGTAACTCATGAGTGCACTCACTCACACTCGCACTCATTTCAAAGGTCTGAGTGCCAGTGAGTGGCAGTGAGTGTGAGTGCGAGTGAGTGCCAGTGAATGTGAGTGGAAGTGAGTGCGAGTGCGAGTTAGTGTCAGTGAGTGTGAGGGCAGGTGAGTACGAGTGCGAGTGAATGCCAGTGAGTGTGAGTACAGGTGAGTGCGAGTGCGAGTGAGTGCCAGTGAATGTGAGTGCAGGTGAGTGCGAGCGTGAGTGAGTGCCAGTGATTGTGAGCGCAGGTGAGTGTGAGTGCGAGTGATTGCCAGTGAATGTGATTGGAGGTGAGTACGAGTGCGGATGAGTGCCAGTGAGTGCGAGTGAGTGCCAGTGAGTGTGAGGGCAGGTGAGTGCGAGTGCGAGTGAGTGCCAGTGAGTGTGAGTGCATGTGAGTGCGAGTGGGTGCCTGTGAGTGTGAGTGGAGATGAGTGCGAGTGCTAGTGAGTGTCTGTGAGTGTGAGCGGAGGTGAGTGCGAGTGAGCGCCAGTGAGTGGAAGTGAGTGCGAGTGCGAGTGAGTGCTGTGAGTGTGAGTGAAGGTGATTGTGAAGGTGAGTGAGTGCGGGGCCTGGAAAAAATTATGGGGAGTGAATGTGAGTGAGTATTCTCCCACACTGCCGACCTATGTGCCTAGCTGCTTCTGCTCGTTGTGTGATCTCTTCAGCTGTGTAGTTGTCACCAAATTCATGAGGGAGCATTGCATCTAACGTTATCGTAACCTCACGGCCGTACACGAGGCTGAAGGGTGTCTCGCGAGTGGTCTCTTGACGAGCCGTATTGTACGTGAAGGTGACATAGGGTAAAACCTCGTCCCAGTTCTTGTGCTCTACATCGACGTACATGCTTATCATGTCAGCCTGGGAGGACTGGGAGACCTCACTGCGCTCCACGGATCCGGTAAGGCAGAAGATCGCCGCCAGCTGGGCTACTAGCTCCATGGACATGTTAAACATGAACGTTTGAGTGCGGTGGGGTCGCGCGGGGACCCAGGGGACCTGGGAGGTCGCAAATGCCCTGTCAGAATAAAGTTTTTTCCTCCTCCTTCTCCTCCTCCTCCAATATCCTGTTGAGTCGTTCCGTCAGCCCGTTTGTTTGAGGGTGATAGGCCGTGGTCTTCCGGTGGGCGGTACCACTTAAACGTAGAACGTGTGGGGAGCACTCGCCGCCGCCTTCTCCCGCGGGCGCTCGCCGTCGCTTGCGCACGTTGCGCACTCGGCGGGAGCCGGGCGGACACGGGAGAGATGCACTTAGCCCTCTCCCGGTTCTCGCTCGCCTCTCGCGACGCGCGTGCCCGCGCGGGAAGAAGGAATGTATCCGGCGGGCGAGGAGGACATTCCCCTCGCGAAAAGGTATAAAAGAGCGCGACCGAGAGACCCCCGGGAATCTCTGACCTCGCTACTCCTGCCTTGCCCCTACGGATATACCCGCTGCAACCCGTGAGTGACTTCGTTTGCGTGACTATAGGCTGTTTCACATGGTGCGATTTTGCACTGCGATTTTCGCCGCTGCGATTTTCACAGATGCGAAATTCGCAACGGCCATTTCACATGGTGCGATGTCAACAATGCGATTATGCGACGCCCAGGGTTGCTTGCTGCCAGATTTTGTCACACACGCCGCATAAATTCGTTTAATGTAATGAAAAAGACGTGCGCGTTATAATATAATTGACCTCTCTTTATTAGGACCAAATAATACATGCGTTTTGTAATTTAAAAACGCTTCAAAATTTAGTTTGTTTTGGAGTGCGCAACAGCGGTTTGTGAAGCTCAATACGAGGAGAAATGGCGGACGTAAACACCTGTTCGCAGGTGGTCGTTCGGCGTTGTCTGCTGTCTCGTGTGTGTATTATGCCTGTGTCGTTCTACCTGCGGTTAAACAAATTACAAGAGGACCTATCAACAAGCCTCTATAGCTGTTGTCATCGCATATGCAGTATTCGGGATTCGGCGGAGTCGTCATGTCAACGCAGAGACCCTCGCGCTACCCGTGATTAACGTCAGCTTTTGAAAAACGGATGTGTGTGTATTGCTCCTGATTGCACAAAACTTAGCAGCAAGCACCAACCCAAAAGCTCACGTCTGCCCCTGAACAAAGCCGCAAATTATCTGTGTGTAATTACTGAACGTGCAATGGAATTTGTGTTGTGAACGTTTGTCTTAGCGCCAGCCTGGCTCGTCCGTCGGCGCCTGTGCTGTAATTATTCATACAAGTGCTCTCTGAATATTTCGAAAGGCGTAAAAGCCGATACCACCTTTTTTTAGGAGCTGCAGTCACTTGTGTACGTAGTATCGTATCATTCTGGCAGACATGGGCGTCGTCTATTTTCTCGTCCTGTTTCTTGCGCTGTTAGTGTGCTGTGAATCTGTATCAAGAAGCTTAAGTTAATATGCTGCAGTACGTAGCGCAGCCGCGTAGCCACACGGCTAACATTAAAATACCTTGTTAGGAGTACGTTTGTTTGTTTAATAACAAAATCGAACGCTAAAATTTTGTATTCATGGTGGCAAGTGTAAGGTAAGAAGCTATCGAAACTATCCGCTAATGGCATGCGTGTGCTTCTACCTGCTTCAGCACGTTATCCTTAAAGTGAGGCTTAATACCCCTGATAACCAAAACATATGCAACTGGAGCAGGTGCTATGATTCCTTTCCTGGAAATGAAAGCCAGCATCCCAGTCTGTTAAGCTAGTCCTGTACTTAACCTATATTAGACCAATGTTAGAGCATGCTAACTGGAGTCATTTCAAACTGGGTTATTTGACCAAAATAAGAAAGTGCAAGGAAAGTGTCAAGGTACAGTCTAATCTGGTATTCCCGAACCTATTGTATTAGCAAAACTTTATGCCTCCCTGAATTGCCTGCATTAACCCAATGCTGAAAACAGGGGAAGCTGATTCCCTTTCTTGCTGTTGAAAAGCTGCTAGAATCTCAATAACAGACCACTTATGTTCTGAGAGAAAGTGAGGGGCACTGACAATATCTCTAATTTTTTGTATGAGCCTTCACCTTGAACGAAAATGGAATAAAAATATTTACCTTTGCAAGCCTCAGAATCCAAACATTCTCAAAATTTTGAGGAGCCACATTAAATTTTTGAGATACAGACAATAAAAGTGTGCCTAAGTACAAGTGCACACTGAACACACTTGAGTGGTTGAGTGGCCAGCTGCGAATGCAAAAGCGTCCATAGCTGCTACCTCGAGGTAACTGCTAGGTTGCACGTGTGTTTCTCCTATAGCCCATGTACCTGGCAGGGGGAATGGTTATACGTAGTCCTGTGCTTTTTTTTCAATAGGTGGTGGCTAGCTGATT